>NW_026079973.1:0-25000 GCF_006386435.1 Epinephelus moara | reverse complement strand
GTCCAGACTGTAACATCTCAAGAACTGTCAGATTGAATGCTGTAAAATTTTGATCATTCATGGTTCCCAGAGGATAAATACTGACATAGATGTACATGTTCTCCTCAGTATTTGGAACATGTGTATCCACCTCCAATAAAAACATGAAAGTAGCACTATTATTTTCACAAAATTAAAGACATTTACACCATGAATTGATGCAAAAAGGCACAAATTGGTGCATAAAATCCCCCAGAATGCAGAAAATAAAGTGTTTGATTCTGAAAGTTTTCTGGAAGGTCCCCCAAACCCCCTGTTTTATGCATATACTTGTCAAATGCTTATTAACAAATGTTAGCAAGCTAGCATGCTAAACTAAGTTGCTAAACATGGTAAACATTATACATGTCAAACGTGAGCACGTTAGCATTGCCACTGTGAGTATATTAGCGTGCTTAGCATTTAGCTCAAAGCAACAATTTACCTAACCGCAGCCCCACAAGGCTGCTAGCTGGGCTGAATTAGTCACTCTCATCGATCTTCCGTGATTTAAAAAGACAGAGCAGTTTTGTGCACGTATTTTTGGGTACCTTTGTTGCACTGCAGCAGCCCACAAGATTTTATTGTGAGAAAATCATCTCCTTTAGTTGCCAAACAGTAACTCATCCCAAAACATTTGGGCATATACAGTTGGTCTATTGTTCCTATGTCACAGCTGCAAAAAGTGTGCTGCAATGTTCTGATCAAACTTTAACTTAATATGAAGAACTACATAGGAGGGAAAAATCCACACAAGGAAACCAGTATGTATACTTGAGTTTGAACACTGAGGCAGCATGATTCAGATTTATTTTAATTGGAGACAGACTATACAGATTTATGTGTTCAGTTATTTGTGTCCCCAGAAACATTTCTGTTGTGCTCAGTAATGTTGTCATGCAATGGTACTGCTTTTTCCTGTTTGTGCAGCCTTGCACAAGTTGTAGTACATCTGGCCTCTTTCGTCCAACTCTTTTGATGTTGTCATCCATACAATAATTTATCCACTGCACATGTTCCCGGTGAATTTGTCAGTTGATTACATAACAACTGGCTTTATTCCCATATACAAATGACATTCCTTTTTACTGCTGCAATGAAAGACTCATTAAAGTGAGTCTTATCCTAATATCAGTATGATGCACATTGATCTGTTTGTTGTTTGAAATGGTTACCCTGCCAAGAATAAAACACTGGGGAAACAATAAATGTGTATATATTAAATACACAATACAATGATTAGCTTCACTTTAAACTGTGAACGTGTCAGCCTTTCAAAACATCTTTACATTTGTTCAAAAGTACCGATTAGACTTTGCCATCCTTTATGATTAACACACGGAAACTTTTCAACTGAATCCTTTAAATGTTCTCTTAGTGGCGATATGATCAAGGGATGTTAGTTAGCACAGATGACCCAAAGCAAGGTGTAAGTGATCATTATATGTGAGCGTAAAAGTGTGAGAGCAAGTGTGTGTGCATGCTTTGTGTTAAATGGAGGCCATGGCTGCTCTGTGTCAACAGGACATAATCACTACTCATCCACCTATACACACACACACACACACACTGACATATACAGCCGTCTGGCTCTTTAAGTGCCTCTTCCCAGGTTGCTCTGATCTAAGGAGAAGCAGGCTAAAGCTCAAAGGTGAAAGGTCATCTTTACAGGGGCCGCTCTCCCTTTACCCCCAGTTCCTAATTAGGCTTTAATCAAGCTAATTAAGCTTCATTAACTAGCTAGGGGGGCTGCGTCTGCCTAACCCAGGCCAGACCTCACCTCATTTACAAGCTGCAGAGGGATGAAGGTTGGGGGTCTGCAAATTGGGGAGGAGGCAGAGAAAATACGGTTTCTCCAACAAATGGCATTTTCTGACCCAGATGAGTCTGTGTTACATAACACTGAAAAGCACACATGCATATCTGTATGCTTCATAGATGTTAGTGCATACTTGGATCAAAATCAGCAGCGTTACATTACATCTGCATTACAACAAAAACAGAAATTGAGGTCATGGCCTGTTCAAGCCTTAAAAGAAGCTTATCATTCTTTAGTTGTAATGAAATTATATAAAGGAACAAACTTGAGAGACTTTTTAGAGATGGAACAGCGATATGTTCCTGAGTGCCCTTCTGTCTTTCCGGGATATGTGTGTGTTCACTGTCCATGTGTGTGTGTCAACCTCCCTTTTGTAGTCTGACGTCCCCAGTGCGAGTCCCGGGCCGCTGCAGACCTGTGGTCCAGAGAAAGGCCTCTTTGTGTCAGTATGGGACCGATCGGCCACTTCTGCACTCTTGGCTCCCCCTCAAGCCCTGGCCGACCTCCAGATCCCAGAACCAGGCCAGGCCTCGCATCTCTGTAGTCCATCCCGGACAAAGAGTCTCTACACTGGGCTGACTCTTCTATCAACCCCCCTTTCCCTCCCCCTTTATTGCAAACTGGGTTACAACAGTCCGCCCGGCCATTACTGTTGACATCAATACCTTCCATTGATCCAAATGAAATTTTCCCCACTAATGTATGATTTCCTATTGAATTATGCAATTTGCTTCGAAGTTCATGAGAAAGAATACAGCCCTTAATGATTTATTCGAGACGTGTTGCTATGCATTCATCTTTCCTTGAAAACGTTTGCATGTGTTTGAAAAGAATAACATGAGCATGAGTTTGAGAGGAGAGTTTTGATTGTTTCCAGCAAAGCATACTCAGAAAATATGGACTTTTTGTGCTAAATCTGTATTAAATTGCTCAAATGTAACTCCATTTAAACACCACTAATAGACACTACCAAGAAAAATGAAAGTACAGGCCAAGGACAGCAGACTAATTTTGAGTAAAGTCTGTATCTGCATCATACATCTGTGATTGTGTGTCTATAAGCAGAAACAGATAATGTCATTCAACCATTTAGTGTTTTATTGTCCCAGATGTATGGGATTACATTTTCATAACAGTCCGGCTTGCAGGGCAGAACCCCAAAGACAACCCCAGTGAACCTTAGGGACAAAGGTGAGAGGTCAAAGGTCAGCTTCTCCCTCCACTGTGAGTGAGATGTCCCAGTGACTGTCTCCATCCATGTTAATGGAGTTGTTTTATAGAGATAGTGGACCGGTGGTCAAGGGTTACATTTGTTTATTGGCTCTGATGGTTGTTCTGCTAAAACATTTTGAAGAGAAAAATATGCTGCAACTGTCATGTGGATTGCAGTGTTTCAAATTATTTTGAGACGTTCATGTGGCTTTCTTGCACAAAGAGCATTTCTTAGAATTGTCTTTGAGCCAATGAAAAGTATCCAAAACTGATTCTGTTTCGTCCCGAAAATAACTTTGCATCAGTGGGAAAATCAACCTCTTGTATGTGAGGTCCAGCTGCCCGCGTATCATATTCACTATGCTCATTTAGGCCTCCTAAACCTTGCCAAAATATCTCCTTCTATACATTTATCATATATTACAGTGACTCTTATTCTGGCTACAGCCTGAAAAGTTCACCTTTCACCCACCAACAGTAATGCAGTTAGGAAACTGCCCTCGGGCACTCACCATATGATATATTTTATGACTCACAGGAACAATAGATGTTAGTGCTACCTTTGTTTATAATTTGGGATTTGTCACGCTCACACATCTGGACTGAACAGTACAAGTTCATTGAAGTGCTCGCAGTAACACGCAAATTCTTTTATAGGGTGGATTTCCCCTCATGGAGTGCTTGTGGAGCATCTCTCCTCCAGAGGAAATCGGCCCGCTGGTGAAAGTTTCACTGTCTTAAATGAGGCCGCAAATTGCTGTGCCTCAATTGTCTGAATCCCAACTGATAATTAGGGTGCCACTCACTTCTTATGCTTGCTTGCATGAAGGAAGAGATTCTCACCTCAGGTGAGTGTTGCTGCAGGCTTTTTTTCCCCTCAACATCATCATTCGCTTCATTATGTTTCAGCCCTCCCCTGTGGTTTGTTGGTTTCAATTTTCTGCATAATTTACACGCACGAATGTATGCCCACACACAGAGAAAAAGCCTTAAGATATATTGGGATCACATCAGTAATCAACCTGAAGGTCCTGCTGAAGTGCCCTTGAGGCTGAATGTCTACTGGCTCCAGGTGCGAGCAGGGAGAAGCAGAGGAAGTGCTACGGCCACTTTAATGTGCTGAAGTGCTGCGACAGTGAGTGTCAGACACATTAAATCTACCCACAGCTGGCAGGACACTGAGCTTCCTAACACTGATCCTCAGGAATGTGAAGGAATTCATGAAGGACACACACACACACACACACACACACACACACACACACACACACACATACTGAAGCAGAGGTGTCTCAGAGGGAACTCTGTGTGTTTGTACACCCTCCTCTCAGTCTAATAGCAAATCATTACCCCCCTTCAACCCCTTAGCGTGACATGTCAGCCTTCCTCTATGCATACAGCACAGTACATCCTGTGTACGTGTGTGTGTGGGTGTGGGTGTATGTGCTCCATTAGTGGAGGGTGTTTTCCCATAACTGTATGGCAGCCAGCCAAATAGACCTGTACATCTGGTTTGATTGTATACATTTGTTATAGTGAGCTCAATCACACATTAACAGAGGAGTCCTCTCCGAAGTTCCATCGAATCACGTGTGCGGACACATGCAGGCTTTCTCACACGCATTGTGAACACACACACATGCACAGACACACACACACTCTAGCTCGCCTCCGCCTCGTGCATGGAGAGCGTGAAGGCACGGAAAATCCGCCCTCACAATCGCAATTCCACACCTTTAGTGTTGTTGTCAGGCCCGTCAGACACGGCTGTCTGTGAATATGGGCAGGGCAGCGGCCGGTTACGTTGTATTGTATGGAGGATAGGGGTATAAGCTACACCCGCACATCCATTCTCCATTCCACCAAACAGGTTCTCTCATCCGTCACGTCCTCCCCTCTCAACAAGCAGGCCCGAACCCTCCCTTTTCACCCTCTCTAAGAAAAAAAAAAACAGCCTTTCAGCTCCATAAAGGGAGGAGGTGGAGGAGGTGGGGGATGACAGAGGAAGAGACCAACGCAGGGAGATGGATTTAAGTTACACACAAACCAATGCAGACCACTACCACCCGCTTCCGGCCCTGGGACAAACACAGGCCTCGCTGCGACAGAGTGGGTGCCTTCCCTGCAAAATGAAAAGCCTGGCTAAAAATAGGACATCTGGTCGGCATTTATTACTTAATAACCACAGTTACATATGAACTCACGCACATGCAAGGACAAAAAACACATCCAGGTCAATGTTTTAACCAGACTTTTTTGTTGGGAAAAGCCTCCATGGGACATCAATTTCTCCTTTGAAATCAAGGCTGATAAGATTCTTTTGATATACATAACCATATGTGCATGCACAACAACACACAATGCATGCTATAAAGGGTTTTTTTTTTCATACTGTATGCACTACATGCCAGCTCCCACCCACCCACACTCGCACAAACATAAAAAAAAAGAGACAGAGCCCAGTTGGTTTCACTTATTAACCCAAATGAAGTGAGATTATATTACCAGAAATGGTAGGAACAGCAGGTTTTGCTTAGAGCTTGGCACATACAGCAAGGACGCTGGAGAAAAATGGTTCAAAACAGACCTTGACTCAGTCAATGAGCTAACCAGAGAGCAGTGTGTCACAACTCATACACTCCATTTCATCAGAATCCACCAAATCCACAAGAACGTACCGTACGAATGGCTAAAAAAAAGGAGTTGACCTACACGTGTTTGTCGGCAAATTTGTATGGAGAGGAGAGAGAAGTGCGTGACTTGTTTTACCTGTTGACTGCAGTTCTTGGCAGTGACTGTAATGATTAGAAAAAGTAATGATGATAACTTGATCTCCTTATCAGAGCAGTGCTGTATGTCACAGTTCCTGCTGTTCTTAAATTAAAACTCAGAAATGAGCGGATTATGAGACAGTGGGTCCCTGGCCACAGACCTGCAAAGAGCCCCACCACCTCTCCCACAGAGGAGCAAGATACACAGACTTTGTGGTTTTGTGTGTTGTTGTGGTCATTTTGTGTCTTTTTTATGTTATTTTTGTCTCCTTGTGGTTGTACTGTGTCTTTTTGTGGTTGTTTGGGTCTCTTTGAGGTATATTTGTATGTCTTTCAATAATATTGTGTCTTTTTTGGTTGTTTCATGTGGCTTTGTAGTCATTTTGTGTCTGGTTGTGGTTGTTTTCTATCTCTTTGTTGTCTTTTTGTTTCTCTTTGTGGTCATCTTGAGTTTCTTTCTGGTCAGTACATGAGAATTTGACATGTGACATTTTGTAAATAAAGGCCATGGGGCACCCTGATACTTTGGGCCCCTGGGCCTGTGCCCAGTAAGCCTGTTAATTAATTTATCCATGGTTATCTAACAGAAGTGCTTGATAAATGGAGAATAATGCATCACTAAATAAAACATAGGTGCACCACTCAAACTCTCCCTTATAGCGATTAGCAATCACTTATTTACAAACAGTTACTGCCAGGTGTAACTGCTATGTGGCTAACTGAACGTTAGCTCACTAATATATGACCTGTTTACATTAGAGAGAAAAGATCAAATAAGTGCTATGAACTTAGAAACTATAAAAGTAGAAATAGACATGTTTTTTGTTTTAACTTATCAATATAAAGTAATTGTTGATTGAACAATGTAATGGCTATACAAAATGGCACTATCTGTGTTTAGAATGGTTTACTATAAAAGCCTTGCTTTCACTCTGAAACTCCACCAGGTACAATCTCCTAGGAAGATGAAGGCTCAATTTAAGCCCGTTTCCAGCAAACATTTTCAGTATTGTAGCTTTGGAAGCAAGAGTAACCCTTCAGACATGGTACATAGACTCTAGCGTTTCCACTGCAAACAGTACTCTTAAATGTGGGTGGGGATGTTGTCACTCACTGCTCCATCCAACTCTCACTGTATTTCCTGGCTCTTTACCGGTGACACAGAGGAAAGTCTGCACCTCGTTTATCATCCACAGAATGTGGTTGCACGCCGACAGTTCCAGAACAAAATATAACAGGCTGCAGTGAGAGTCTCTCACCATGGGATATTAAAAAAATGTGGGTTTGTCCTTGTAGTCCTTGTAAGGCAAGCTCAGGGGTTAAGTGTTGCTGGAGCACACAGGAACAATGCTCCGCGGTGCTTTTTTTCCCCTCCGAGCAAGGATTAGAATATATGCCGTCCCAGTCAAAATTAATATATATATTAACACTTGAAGATCCACTCATTACTAAGAGTGTATACCATATAAAAACTAAACTAATGGTCAAAATTGTCAGAGTAATTTTAAGGTGTGCTGATGGATTCACATCATCAACTCATGCATTAAGTAACATTACATGTAAACATTGCACCTTAAAAGTTGCCAGCAGTCAGGCCTGCTCAGATCTGAGCAAGAGTGACCATCCGCTATTGACCAATCAACAGATTGCAGTGTTCACAGCTCTACCTTTTAGTACCAGATCTGTGTGCTATGTACCTCAACCGAAGGGTGACCAAATATGGGAACGGTACAGAAAGGTTCTGTTGGTACCATCCACAACTTTTCACAGTGGAAATGTGAAAAAATCATACTGAACTGAACTGTACTGTACTGCTCAGTGGACTGGGGCTTTAGAGCACAAAGGAAGCGCATCAACCATTGTGCAACCAAAACAGGAAGAGGTAAGTACTTCTGTTTTCTCCGGTACCTGTAGGGTTGGTGGTGGAATGGATGGTCCACAGGGATGGAGCAGGGATGCTCTGCTATGATTGGTTGTTACATCATCAGTTGTCCATGACTGCGCAAGGCAATGCAAAAGAGTTGATTTTCACAACACTCGCAGCCACAAAGCTTTTGCTGCTGTCATTGTAGAAAGTTTAATTTATCACAAAACATTATGTTTTATAAACTCTTTATATGTGTTTTGTTTGTCAAAATCTGGAGGCTTTACCAGGGCTGGAGAGGCAGTCATAGTCAGTGAGATATGCTCTGCGGACCCTGCCTCTCCTCACACCCGCTATGACTGCCTCTCCAGTCCTTGGTAAAGCCTCAAGCATGCTCCAAGGGCCCTGCCTTGACTTTCAGCTGCCTCTCAGTTCTAAGCAGCCTCCAGCAAGCCCCACTGACCCAGGGTGTATTCTGCTCCACCACCAGAAAACCAGAGGGAGGACAGGGGTTCTGCGAGGTCCGTGCCCTCTGAGGGCTCTCTGTTGGCTTTCCTCCACCTGTCTGTCCACATGGGCATGGAAATGGAGCTGTGGACTTTGTCATTTTTGTGAGGGATTTCGTGCCCATGTTCTCCTGACGTGTGTTCGCCTAGATTGGACAAACATTTCACAGTCCAGCCAATCACAGTTGGATCCATAAAATCATGTCCCTTCTGCCATTCCTTTTGGACAATCCATTCTAACATCATCCTATCATCACCTACCCCTAAGTTACTAAAGAGTAACAATGTACAGTAAGTTCCATTCAGTTGCTATCCCTAGTAGTGGAAATGGCGGACTGTGGAACCACCAGAGTAACTGTGGAAACTGTGGTAGCTGCTGGGCTCTGAGGAAAATGAAAAGCAATCTAGTAATCTTTGCCACAGCAGCACCAACAATAATACTACTTGGAAACACTTTAACAGTGATGTAATCTGGGAAGATTTTAACTTTCATTTTACCAAAATAACAAAATATTATGCCAATAATGTGAAACTAATGATCTCATAACATCGGTTAGGTTAGCGGAATTATATATTTCCCATTTGTTTTTCCATGTTTACACATATAAATAAATAAAGTCATATTTACAAAGCATCGTTACTTAAGCAATGGTTCTACATTTTGGGATATATGCTCACTAGATTTCTTGCAAAGAGTGAGAGGATCAATACCTCTTTCATTTCAGTCCACTAAATATTAATCTGTAGCCGGTCATCTTAGCTTAGCATAAAGAATGGCAACATTGAGAAACAGCTAGCCTGGGTCTCTCTGAAGCCCACCTATAAACTAATCTCATTTGTTTGTACAAAAAGTTTCACATTGCAATTTTACGAAAGATATGAATCTGTCTATTTCTTGGTTGGGTGCAGTAAATTCTGAATCATAAATCTAAGATTTGGAAGGTATATTACTGCTCTTGATGCTAAAGTGACTTTGTTGGTGGTTGATAGCTTTGTATGGGATGGCACTACAGATGTTTCCAAGTATGTACACGTTTTATGTCTTTTCTAGCTAACAAGTTTATTAAGTATCAATGGTTCCACACGATTTCGTAAATACGAAAGGACTTTCATACAAATTTAGTAACAGATTTCTGAATAGCTGGTGCAATCTAATCCAGGTGTTTCTTTCTGACATTTACTGTAAGTCCCACTGAAGATGGAAAGTTGAGGCTGACTAGCACGACCAAGTGTTCCGCAGCTCTTTAATGGCTTTTCAGTGCAGGAACTGAGACAAATCAGTGATTAGTGGTGGTGGGGGTTATGGGCTTGCTTGGAAATGACACTGCATGTTTTTGTGTGTGTGTTACATGCATGATTATGTTCAGGAACAACCTCTCCTTGGCATATTTTTTGCTCATAATTTGTGTTTATGGCTTTCCCTTGTGTGTGCTTTTTACGCGCCTTGCATGCATAATTACGCTCATGCATGACCATCCATTTCTTTCTTTTAATGGCTTGTGTGCAGATGTGTGTGTGTGTGTACATGTCCAAGTCAAATGAGGGTACGGAGGTGGGTGTGGCTGCCCCCCTCTCCTCCGGGTCACCTGCTTTACTGGCCAGCATTCCCTCATATTCCCTCGTTTGGAGGCCATTAGAGAGGAAATGGGGCCGCCAGCTATCTGACCTTCCTCCCCCTCTTCTCCTCCGTCTCTCCCCAAACTCCCCCAAAGCTCTCAGCATCCCGTCATCGCCCCACATCCACCCCCTCCACCCCCTCTTTTGCTCTGTGTTTTCACAGTGTTAACAATCAAGCCGTGGCCCTGAGTGTTCCGGGGGCCTAATTGGGCCGACTGCTGGCGTTGATTGTGATGGATGGAGGGGGGCTGGAGCCAGGGTCTGCTCTGGACGTGTCTTTCATCTGCTGCTCCGGCCTGTTGCACAAGATGGGGATGGAAAAGATGGAAGGGGGAACGTCTACCCTCTTTTTAGCTCCTATTTTAGAGTAAGTAATCTCCTAGTACAATATGAACCATAGGTGATGTAAGTGTACAGTGAGTGATCAACCACAGCCATTGCAGTGTAAACAAAATGCAATACAAAACACAAACAACAGCCCAAAATGAACAAATGGACTGACAGTGAAGTCTTGGCTTTACTGAGCATATATGTCATGGTGGAACGCAATTTGGACTCATTAAAATGAAAGTAATGTTACCAACCACTGCGATGTGAATGCAAACTGAACAAAGCCCTTAAAGGTATTAACGTTTTTGGGAGATCTCCCCATGGGTGGTTTCTCTCAGGGAGTCCCCAAAATTGTTAGGGGTTGTCCAAAAATGTCTATTGTTGCCCCCAGTTTAAAGAAATACTGACAAACCTTTGCATGTAAGCTTGAATAATAGCTCTGAAGAGTTGCTTTGTGGATGACAGGCGCTGTAGTCTGCTTTGATTCACAGCAGTCATATTGAACTCCAATGATAACTTCATATCAGGGCAAAAAAAGAATTGAAATGTCCTTAAAACTTTCTCAAACCATTCCTGCTGCATAATATACTTATTCTCCTTTGACATGCCTAGTACATTCCAAACAATCATTTCTCTGACAACACATCTGTAAATATGCCACCTCCCAGTTTACAACATGGTGTACGAAGAAATTGATCCACCACAAGACTCCTGAACAACAGGTATAGATTCTTCAAGTCTGTGTAGCTCTACTAGAGGGACGAACACCATTCTTTCAAATTGACAATTGCAAAAATGCTATCATCCATTGCTTTCCTTTCTTTTTTTCTTTTAAATTTCCAGTAATATTACAGAATCTTAAGGGCATTTCCTCCCTGCTCGCCAGTTAACATCTGGTCCTGTTGTCCTCCCTTTTGGCTCAGTCCTGTGACAGAGACTCTTGCATCATCAGGGCGGGGATTTTTGGCAGGAACACCAAACTGCTTCTTCCATGTTGTATTAACTATGCCTGCATCTCTTGCTTGTTGATACACAACCTGTATTGTACTGTACTGTCAGACCCTGGTACATGTAGGTCTGCACCTTCTCTGCCTCCTCATCTTTACAGAATGTAAAGCAACTTGTGTAGGGCATATCTTTTTGGCAGTGCACCCAGAAAATTTCTCACGAAGCAGAGTCTTTTTATTCATAAGACTCATAGCTAAGGGCATCCCAGAGATGCTGCCAAAAACAGAGCCAGTGATTTGATCTGACCCTGTGCTACCAGATCAAGAGATGAAAGCAGAGCAGCATATTGTCCCTCTCAGTTTGTTTTGTTCCGTAGAGGTAGCCGGCTGCGGTTAAGTAATGAACCCTTTTGAAACGAGGCCAGTGTTACCTGTGTTTGCAGAGCACTTAGGGCCATTGGCGGCTTGCGCACCATTTGCTTATCTTTGGGGTGAGTAATGTGTGTTTGTGTGTGTCTGTGGTTGAAGCCTGGCCCTGGCTGAAGTCATCAATCACCGCAACCCTGGGGCTGGTCGACTCACGTGGCCTATAGGGAGTGAGGGTCCTTGGATCAAGAGTGGGAGAGAAAGAGTGCATGTTAGAGAGAGATAGAGGAAGGTGGGCATGCATACATTCATGTAAAGCCTGTGTGTGTGTGTGTGTGTGTGTGTGTGTGTGTGTGTGTGTGTGTGTGTGTGTGTGTGTGTGTGTGTGTGTTTCTGGGTTATAGAGGCTACATCAGGGTAGTCACCCTCATTTGTTTAGTCAAACTCATAGTTCTCTCCGCTATGTGATCAAATCAGCAATGGTTTGCATAATGTAACTGCTGACAACAGCAACATTGTGCAGTGTGTTTACAAGCCCACACACAAGCAAAGATGATAGAAAGGCTTCTAAATACACCTTGATATGATGATCTATATACCAAATTTCCACATGCATTTAATAAACCTGCACCTTCTCCTCAGTCGGCTCATGTAGCACCTCAATATCAGTGGACAGGGCTGAAGTGGAAAGTGAATCCTTCTTAATCCAGTTAAGGTTGCTTTTTATCTGTGGAGCAGTTTGGACAGCTTTTCAGATAAACGTAAATCTTTCTGACTGAAATTACTAGCAAAGGCCCACATAATACAATCGAAGCAGATCGGAGCTAGAGCCGATAAATACCCGTGACTATTGCAGAGTCTTTTGTCCCGGGAGTGAATGCCGAATGTAACCTTTCCGATTGAACACAAAAGCCAGATGCTAGTGGGTGTTGGTGGGTTTTTCCTGTGCAGTGGGAAATGGGCTTTAGATGGATCGACATGAAATTAACCACAAATATTCATGGCCCCCAGACAATGTATTCCAATGATTTGGCGATTATCAGACTTTCTCTGGCACCACTAGCAGGTCAGGTATTTCCCTCATTCTGTCGCATATTTCAAAATCTTTGGCACACAAATTGATACATGTATTCATGCTAACCAGCTGATATATCCTGCTGACTGGGGTTTCCTTTCATGCCATCATCAGGTTTATTTAATGGTTCTTTATTGAAATACCGTAACAGCTGCTGGATGGATTGGTGTGAAATTTGGTACACACATTCATTTGTATTTACTTTGATCCTTTGAATTCTTATGGTTTAGCACAATATCTGCTGCATATTCCTCAGTATATGTACGTATATGTTGTATGTAACTATTTGTTGGTTTACATCTTTCATTTGTGTCTGCGCTACATCTTATTTTCTGCTGCAGCAATGACCCCATTTCCCCACATGGACTTGTAATTTTCATCTAATAAATCAGCTACCCATGACTCGTATTCAAGGTCTGGCATATGCAAACTGCAGGTCAATGGTGCGCAAAAGTGTTGTTGTTGCTGTTTTTACTCGACAAGATCTAGTAATCCTCATTTCACATGAGTCATCGAGGATTTTACTGCCCTGATTGGAGCTCTGGCAGGGCCCTCTCTAGAAACACCTCAACTCATAGTAACAGGTCAGAAATAAAGTGGTTGTAGAATATTGAGATGGATGGGTAAGTATAACCAGCCATGCACCATTTATGGAAAGGCTATGTGTTCAGTGTAATGTCTCAATCACAGCGAGGGATTCTCAGCTGTGTTGTTAGCACAAGGACAGGAGCTATAAATCCTACCAATGGCACCAGGCTGGATACAGAAATAACAGTGCAAATACTGTGTAGATCTCTGTGTGTAGCATGTCTTTGTGTCCATGTATCTGCATGTGTTTATGTCTTCCACAGATAATCTACATGATGGCTTAGTGCACAGGGTGTCCCCCAACAAGCGGATCATGTTGCCCTGCTGAATATTCCTGAACAAGATGTTTAGCATGCGAGTCATCCACCCAGTTACAGCTGAATATTTAATGTGACACTCATTTCACAATTTCAATATAATGTAGTCATTATGATATGTTGCTGCCAATGCATCATTATAATAAACTGTACAGATATGCGGCGTGCAAGTCAAAATGACCCATGGCTACCTTGAAGACATTTTGTATATTTTTCCATTTCCACATTTAGACTTTTTAAGACAGTCTTAATCTCTATAGGCTCTAGTTCTGTGCAAGTGGCAGGCCACCAGAGGCACAGACACAGGTGCACTGGGTCTGGCTGTGCGTGGTGCTGCATAGTGGACATGGATCACACTTCCCAGGACTGTTTTTCAGCGTTTTATGGCAGGACACCAGACATTACAATAGCAATACCCCCCTTCCCAAAGAAATGTTCAGAACAAAATGAGGTGGTAAAGCAAGGAGAAGTGTAACACTTACAGTTTGGTTCATAGAATCTAAAAAACATATACATCACCTTATTATATAGAAGCATACACATTAAAAATTATTTTAAGAATACAGTTACACTTCAGAAAGCATGGGCAAAGTCGGAAATGTAACACCAGAAGTACGCGTGAACTTTTTAAAATAAAAGTATCCACTTAAGTTTATTTTTATATATATTTACTCATATATACTTCCACAATGACATGTCCCGATATCGATAGTGCGATAGTGCAAAGTGGCGGTGATGAGCTAGCCAATGGGATACATAGGATACACATGCACTTACATGAATGCATTGCCAGCCCACCTTACCACAACAAACCAGAGAAGCTTGTTGGGCGGCTGTGGCTCAGGAGGTAGAGCGGGTTGATCTCTGGCTTCTCCAGTCCGCATCTTGAAGTATTCCTAGGCAAGATACTGAACCCCAAATTGCAGTGAGTGCGTGTGAATGGTTAATTGGGTTGCAGGTGGCTCCTTGTACAGACACCTTAGGGGCCGATCACACCTTCAGGTGGCGCTAGAAACGTGGACGCTTCAAAGACGCTTGAAATGCCTGAAACGCCCTTTCAATGAGCGCCCCTTAAGAGGAGCGCCTGTAGAGCGGGGTTGCGTGCCCAACCGGGCGATCACAACATTGAAAATGGACCCAAGACAGAGCTATGGTGCTACTGGTGCCTGACGCCCAAAAGTTGAGATTATTTCAACTTTCAGCATCTACAAACACGCGTCTAAAAAGACGCCAGAAAAAGAATGTGCGTCTAAAAAGACGCCAGAATGATGCTCGTCATAAAAAATGCTTGAAAACCAGTCAGATGCGTCGTATCATAGGGAATCAGTTGTTTTACTGGCGTCTCGTTCCTAGCGCTCCTTGCAGGTGTGATCACCCCCTTAGCCACCAGTGTAAGAATGTGTGTGTGTGAATAGGTGAATGTGACGTGGTGTAAAAGTGCTTTGAGTGGTGGGAAGACTCAAAAGGATATGGAATATATAAGTACAAGTCCAACCATTGCAACACACACGAAGACGTAGCGTGACTTTGTTCTCTGCTCAGGATACCATTACTTCACTTTATTTTTACATTACAATAGTGGTTTGGTGACCCCCCCCCTCTGGATGATGAAGCTGAAATGGATCAGGCATATGTGAAAATTGGGAAAAGCCAAATCTCAAACAACAAATCCTCCTGTACAAAAAGTAGGAGCTGTCGTCCAACAATCTGCCTGTGCATCTGCTGCGGAGGAGTTGAGCGTGAAAATGTTTGACAGCAGGTATCTGGAGGCCTCTTAACCTCTGCTTCCTTCCCCAGGCCTGCGGAGCTCCTCTGCCCTCATTTGTTCCGTATCAGAGTCGTATACTCTCTCATCACTCTGCGATCTGTATGAAAATAAACAGCTGTGCAGGGAAGCAGCCGCACTGACGTCAAGGAAGAAGACGGAATCTGATCAAAAACACATCGAGGCAAAGAGGAGGGAGACCATGGCGTTATATGATGGTCAGAGAAAGGATTTTATTAGTGGAAACCCCACAGTTAAAGATATAGATTAGATTTCTTTGAGGTGTTAATTGCCATTGAGCAAGGCACTGACCCCTGCAGCACTTCCTGTAGAACAGACACCAGTACAGGACTGTGGTTACTGCAGGGTATCTCCCAGGTGCGAGTGCACGTGCGTGAACGTACCCCGGGGGGAGCAGTCCCGCTGACGTCAAGGAAGAGAAGAGGATCTAATCAGAAACACACACGACAGCTGAGGTGGATAAAGAATTGGAACAGAAGTTGATCTATATTCAGATTTGGATGTAATATCTAAAGGACAGCACGGAGAAAAGTTCCAGGTTAAATCTGCACTGAGGTGAACAGGGACAAACAATGAGCAAGAAACTTTTTGATCAGTTGAGTCCCTGTGGTGCAGCAGAGTTTGGTGAGTGTGTGTGTGTGTGTGTGTGTGTGTGTGTGTGTGAGATATTGTCCAGACACCTGACAACTCAACACACTCAGCCTGTGGTGTTGATAGGGGTGGGTGGGACCTGCAGGTTGGAGTGACAGATCAGCCACTTGGTGGGATCTGACAGCAGGCCGGTGGTTATCTCACTGACCTGCTGACAGCAATACACACACACACACACACACACACACACACAAATGTATGTTACACAACAAAACATCTGTCTCTGACAAGATGGACTGACAAGCGAATAGCCACACACACTAACACACATACACTCTGACCATAGTCACCCCACCCCCCACCAACCCCGTAAAACACACACATCTTCAAACATCAAACAACACCTTGAACCCGCTCCCTTTACCCCACGGTTTACCCTCTGACCCTGTCCAGACCCTCCCCTAACACAAACACCCCCAGCCCCTCACTCCTGACCTCACACTCACACCCAGCGCCCTGCAAAACATGAGCTGGCCATTCCATCGTTGCTCCGCTTGGCACATGTAGAGCAACGCTTCACTCCTAGTGGCTTTCTTATCGCTCCCTCCAGGCCACCTAGACTTCTGTCAGTAACAGCCACTAATAAGACAAATGTCCCAATCGCTCTGTGATCAAAAAATACATAATACAACTAATCAGTAAACAGTGTCTTTTTTGGATGAAGAAGTAAATTCTTAAATGTAACCACATGCAACTAGATCATAGCCAGGAGGAAATTAAGTAAGTAATACTGTTGATAGAAATGCCATTGGGTTTGCAAATAAAGCTTATTTTTGTTATTGATTAATCTGAAAAATATTTTCTTCATTGATCAGTTTATCAGATGGCCTATAAAATGTCAAATAACGGTTATGAACTTTAAACATAACTTCCCAAAGCCCATGGTGACGTCTTCAAATGTCTTGTTTTGTTTTAAACTGAACAATAAAGCTGTAAAGATGTGTTTGTGCCCACCTCAAGAGACGACATCATAAATGTTCTATACCCATCCACTTCCTAATGGTGCATCACAGAAGTGAATCTGTGGCACAGTACAGAATACCTAGCAGAGAAAACAGAGATGAAGGTTATACACTGCAACAGTCCAGAGAAAGGCAAAGGAGCAATATGCAATCCACTTCCCTACCCTTGATGATTTTGCACTCACATTTGCCAAAAGAAGGCATTCCTGCACAGCAAAAAGATGCAACAGAATGATTTTTTACATATAAACTCTTAACCAAAAATAATATATTTGAATGCAACCCAAACATTCTGATTAGTAACTTAATGACATGTTTCTTCTCAGTAACCATAACAGTCATTCATTTTCCATCACCGCTTATCCTGTTAGGGGTCATGGCGGAGCTAGAGCCTAAACCAGCTGACACTGGGCGCGAAGCGGGGTACACTGTGGACTAGGGGTGTAACGGTACACAAAAATCTCGGTTCGGTACGTACCTCGGTACACAAGTCACGGTTCGTTTTTTTTCGGTACAGTAATGAAAAAAATAGACAACTATTAAATATCTTTTACGTATTGGTAACCTTATTAAAACATACAACCACAGCAGTTAACTCTTTTTACACAATTTTTGAATGAAACAAATATATATAAAATCCTGCTTTTTCACATTGTTTGAATGAAAATAGAAATATAAAAGTGAAAAATAAAATCCTGCTGTTTTTTTAACACATTTTTTGAATGAAAAATATAAATATACATTTCTGCTTTAACAGTTTTACTCAATTAAAATAAAAAGTATAGTGCAGCTGGTCAGCTTTAAAGCCTGCTCAGATTCAGTTTTACTAGGAACTTACTTAGCTTTCCCACTTTGTTAAAGTGCAGTAAACAAAACATGCTTATATCTAAAGTGCAGCTTAAACAATTTTACTCAACTCCAATGGCGTTGATTATTTCTTTAGCGCGATGGTCAGGGAAACGCTCTTTCTTTTTAAACGACGACGATATCGTAGTTTGCACCAGATTGCTTTTTCTAGTCGTGCCGGTTAACGTTCAAACTCGGGTGGTGTCGCTTTAGATGCGTTAGCATGTTAGACGTGTTTCCAAGTACATACCCGACCGCTGTTCTGCAGTGTCGGCACACTGCTTTTGTCTTGTCCACTTGTTTATTTCCATCTTCGTATTTTACCCTGAAACCAAAGTGTTCCCAAACGGAGGACTTAAGGTTTGCGGGTGGGTCTTCAGGTTCGTCAGGCTCACTTGCCATGTTGTCAAAATGCGAGAATGCGCTGCACAAAGTGAAAGCGGAGATTTACGGGACTCGGTCCGTCACTCAATTATGTCCGTCGGGGAACTAGATATTTTAAATGGTTCGGCTCGCAAAAACGGAATTAAAATAAAACAAAATAAAATAAAAATAATATCCTGCGCCCAATAATTCGGTACAGGGTCGTGCCGAACCGAAAGTCACGTATCGAACGGTTCGACACAAATACATGTACCGTTACGGCCCTACTGTGGACAGATCGCCAGACTATCACAGGGCTGACACATAGGGACAGACAACCATTCATGCTCACTTTTCCACCTACGGCCAATTTAGAGTCACCAATTAACCTGCATGTCTTTGGACTGTGGGAGGAAGCTGAAGTACCCAAAGAAAACCCAAGCTAACACGGGGACAATGAGAGGCATGGGGCGCCAATGCTAACCACGGCACCCAGTAAATGTAACAGATAACAATTATATTTATTTTGTACTCTCATTACACAATGCTGTTACATGTAACTAGTTAGATCCCAACACTATCAAAGAGATTCAGTTTACTAACATATAAGACGAAGAAAATTATTGAATCCTCACAAATTCTCTGCATTTTTGGTCAAAAAGGGACTTAAATGATAAACCAATTATCAAATGAATTTCTGGTGATTGACTAACAGATTAATCTAAGCTAAATGACACACAATGAACTCTAAAGTAACAGTCTGCAGTCCTGCTAAATGGTCCATGGATGTTGACAGTTTTAGCTGAAGTGGCTATTGGCACATAAAAAATTAAATCAGATCAGATTTCCCTTCTGTGTAAAAACTGAGCCTCAGCTATCTCTGCTGTTGATGAAAGCAACAAACTCTTTCTTCTATCTACGACTCCACCAAACACAGAGGCATCCGCCCACACACACACACGTACACACACAGAGTGTTTCCCTGACCTGAGCCACATGACAGCGGGAGCTGTACACACAGTCCTACCACATCCCTATCATAACGCGTCCCTCCTCAAGACACCCAAGAGGATCCTAGTCTGTCATTGGCTCTCACAGCAGACCGCTTTTCAACAGCAGTGACACAACACCTCTCTAATTAGCCTTCTTTAAAGGTTACTAATCTCAGTAAAGATGACTCTCCGTAACACACACAATAGCCCCCTACCCTTCCCTCTGTCCCAGGTTGACTGTTGGGAGCTTCTGGATCCCACCGACATCGACTGCGGTGGGTAGAACAGGGAGTGTGTGTGTGTGTTTTTGCATATCTGGTTGTGTGGCGGTTTTGAAGTGTGATGACAGTGACCATGAGCGTGTGCGTGCGTGTGTGTGNTGTGTGTAGGTGTGGGAGTGTGTGTGTCTGTGTCAGTATTTTGGTCGGGTTTGCTCGGCAAGGCCTGTGATCACACTACGTTAAAGACTGTGATTAGGAGAACACACACACACACACACACACACACATACAGCAGATCCCAGACTGCAGGAACACACACACATGCATGTGCACACATACCACTCACCAGTAGTAACTTTGCTCACATACACACACTCCCACAAACAGAAGCAAACCACTACACACACACACACTTGCACTCCTGTGAAATGACACACACTCGTCTCTGGATGCTCTCTAATTTGCTGAGGATGAGCTGTGAGCTCGTGAGGTAAGTCATGATGAGGGATGGCTCATCACGCTTGGTGGAGATTATACAGGGAACTCCATCCCAACACACTCACACACTCATTTCTGACTGGATGCGTCACTCAAGGTCGGGGAAGCTAAACTCAAAATGGTAACATGCGGCACATTTGCAAAACCCACTGTAATCAGTAGCCATAATGTCATCATTACTCAGGGCTATTTACACTCTGTGTCCAAGCTCCTCTTACTGTAGGTCTTTTGGGGCCACGTCAAATCTTGTCAAAACAAGTCTAAGTTAAGTCCAAAGACAATCAAGACAAGTCCAAGTCAAGCCTCCAGTCTTATCAAAACAACTCTAAGTAAAGCCACAAGACAACTGAGACACAATTTAGTTCAGGTCTCATATCTTATTATCTTATCAAAGCAAGTCAGGTCAGGTCTCCGAGACAGTCAAGACAAGTCTGCATTAAGTCTGAAGTCCTGTCAAAGTCCAAGTCTCAAATACTGTCAGAGCAAGTGTGTGTACATCCCCAAGACAATTGAAACAGGTCCAAGTAAAGCCTCAGGTCTTCATTTTTTTCTGACTTAAATCTGACTAGAGACCAAGTCTGAAGTGGACAGCTCTTTAAGACAATATTTTGCAAGATCATTTCTGAATGTATGAAAGGAAAAAATTAAATCATGGACACCATCTTAACAAAGCAACCAATGGGGTATTCACACAGTAGAACAATAGATGAGTGTAGCATACTGCAGGGGTCATCAACCACTTTTGCCCAAAGGCCAGAATTGTTCTGAGCAGACACTGTGGGGGCTGGGAGATAAGAGTTTGTTCATATTCTTGTGTGAAAATATGGCACAAGCCGCATTCCATTTTTAAAATTAGGGAACTGGTTTCAGCTTCACCTATTCAATCAGCACCACACAACCTGCAAAACTAAAATCAGGAACACTCTTTTCATAGCTTTAACCATTTATTGCAACAAATGGAAATACAGTTATGTTTCGTTGTTGAGATGCTCCCTGGATTAGACAAGCAGCATGCTATGTAAAAACAGGGAGCACAATGCAGAAAACCCCCGGGTATACAAGAGTGGGCCCTAGCAAGACAATACCATTTTGACCGTAGCCATGTTATGACTCTGAATTAGAAAGGTGGAGGCTGGGGTGATGGAGGTAAAGTTTTGCCAGCAGCAGTGGCTGCAGTGTGTGGCAGCATTGGTGTAGCAGGGGTCAGTGACTAGGAAGCAATATTTAAATGGACCGCCTTGTGTGGGAGTGGGCTGTGATTGGTGTGTGACTGATAAGAGACAATGATCCAATCAGCTTGCTGACAGCTGGTTACAGCTGGGGCATATGATTTCCATGTCCTGAGTGAACTAACGCAAAGCTTCATTAAGCGTTAGTTAGCCACCCAAGCCCAACCTGACCCACATCTGCCAATAGGTGCATTCTAGTAGCCCAATTGTTGTAAGGACTGAGACAGGGATAGACAAGGCCTGACCGCTGCATGTTTTGTGTGTGTGTTTGAGAGAGAGAGACAGCACGAGGGATAGAAAAGGTGGAACGTGGACTAATGTTTCTGTAAGTTATTAACAGCTTACTTGTTGTGCTGCTTTGTTACTTTTTGACCCATTGAACCTGTGATATTTTCTAGTAGGTAAGATCCACCTACGCCCCACTGGTTGTGGGTTAACCCACATATAACTATTATACACTAATAACATACTGAAAGATTGATTTATAACATCTTTAGTATTTACAGTATGGGTCGAACATACATATTTGAGGTAGTCAAATCATTCCTAATAAAATGATTTCCAATTCTGGATTGTTTGTGGGGATGGCTCAATTTAGAAAGACAAAAAATGCTGATGTACTGTGATGGAGTTTTAGACCTGTCAAATTCCTGAGCTGGCAGCAGTAGTCAAGTCAGGTTTTTTACTTTTAGAAGTATGTGAAACAGAACCATCACAAGTGCGATTCCCACTATGGCTATAAAGAGTGATTTACAAAAATTCTGAACCACAACCTGCTCACTCATTGTGTGTCTGTGTAAAAGCATCATAAAAAGCACAAAGTGTACAAGCGTTCTTTTGTCCTTGCGAGGGATTATGATTGACAGTTTTATTATGGAGCAATATGATTTTATTCCAGTCTCATGTAGTCTGTTGCTCCACAATCCATGATCTTACTTCACAATCTCCTCAAACACTCCCCACAGCTTGGAAAAGCTCCCTCATAGTTCGTGGGTGAATCACACACATAGCAGGTTTGCAAAACCATCTATTTTGAGAGATCACATGTCAAATCTGGCATCTGCCACTTAGAAATTTTGAACCATATGCTGCTATAAAACCTGTCAGTGATAAATGTCACCTCGGGATGCATTGAGCAAAACAAGTCTTTATAACAAAATGAGATGGTAAAGGGAAGTACAGTTTTATGATACAATCTGGATTCACTATTTACATTTTTTAAAACCCTACAGTGCCTGCCAGTTCTGCGAGGGTCTGCAGGGCGCCAAAATGGCCGACCTCCTGTTCCAATGGCCTTTAACTACAGGCTTCAATGGAAAATGACCACCTTAAGTCTGCCTCGACCGCCCTGCACGGCGACAAGCACCCCGGAGACCCGTGATTGGTAGGTTGGTGACAGATGTGTGCCATGATTCGTGGGGGCCGTAATTCAGGCTGTAATTTGCAAAGTGGAAATGTAGGTGACTGAGAGGTTTGTCTGTGTGTGTGTGTGTGTGAGAGAGAGAGAGAGAGAGAGAGAGAGAGAGAGAGGGAAAAACAGCCATGTGAGAGTTGGATGGTTATGCACAATTTGCAGGGAGATCTTAGATAGAGTTTTCCTTCTTCCTTTTTCTTTTTACGCCCCACATGACTTGATGCACTTTCCACCAACTCTATCATCAAACTATCAAACTAGAAGCATGAAAGTAAGTCATGACATCATTTCCTCTTTAATCCCTTTTGACTTCCTGTGGTCTGGGAATCCAGAGTGTCTTCCCACATGACCTAGTGACAGTGCATTTGGTTGTATAATTACTGCTCACAATTCCAGTAATGAATATGCTGCTGAGGTCAAAGGTCAGTGAAGTAAAGAAGGGGGCTTTTCTCCGAGAGGAAACAGTGGTTAGAAAAGAGGAAGCGTCTCCTTATTTTTATTGTAGCGGCAGCCAGAAGAGATCTGCCCAGCTGCAGTGCTGAGAGATAGGCAGCTCAAAACACACATGCACATACACATGCACATGCACATGCTCGCTCGTACACACACACACAACTCCCCACCTGTTCCTCTGTCGCGATCGATAGCTGCTTTGATGCTTGGGGGCGATGGTGGTGAGGTGGAGGCGCTTGGGTACAGGGCTACATGGCCCATGGGACCCACGAGTGTCAGGGGCACTTTGATCCTTGTTACGCCCCTACATGTAGAGTACCGGTCTCTGGGGGGGGTCCCATATCCCCTCTATCCCCCCTCCTCACACCAAGTTACCCTCAATTCACCCCCCTCTTACTCCTCGCCTCTCTCCCAGCTCCAGTGCTGATCCTCGGGGACAGGTGAACCAGATTCCAGGCCCGGGGAAACACGGACGCTCTCACGGTTGAACTGCACTGATTATTACACAGCTGGAACACATGCTGGAGTTACAGGCCAAAATACACGAACACTGTATATGCACAAACACAGGCCATCTGCCTTTGTGCATATATTTAAAGTAATAGTTTGACATTTGGGAACATACTTACACTTATTTGCTTTTTTGCTGAGAATTATATGGGAAGATTGATACCAGTCTCATGTTTATTTGTATGTTAAGTATAAAGCAACAGCCAGCAACTGGTTAGCTTTTCCTTAACTTAGCTTAGCTTAGCATAAAGACTAGAAACAGGGGGAAACAGCCAGCCCGGTTTAGTCTGAAGAAAATCCACCTATAAGCACCTCTAAAGATCACTAATTAACATGTTGTCATCTTGTTTTTTTGTTTTGTTTTGTTTGTTTGTTTCCAAAAATCTCATATTGTTCCTAGTCTCTAGTCTTTAAGCTCTTTAAACTAAGCTAACTGGCTCTGGCTGTAGGTCAGCCTGGTCTTACAGAAAAACATGAAATGATCATGACCGCTCAACACAGCATTACATAGTAGGGGCACGTAATGTGCTATAATTACATGATGAGACCACAGAAACAATGTCAGTGTAAAGTCAATTAAAACATTTTGTTCTGATGGACACACAAATTCCCAGGACAGTAGTATAAAGAGCAAGAAAGTCCATGGGTAGGGGGTTGGGATGGTAGACAGGTAAACCAAGCACAGGACTTACACGCAGGTAGCTGTTTGTGTCCCTTGTGACACCAAACGTTAGCATTAAGTTATTTCAACTTAATGCACTTATGTACTTTACATAACTGTGTCACATTACATGACGTGGTTACGTTACTTTACGTGGATACATTACTTTACATGGCTATGTTACTTTTCATGGTTACATTACCTAATGTGGATAACTTATTTTACATGGTTATGTTACTTTTCATGGTTACATTACCTAACATGGATAACTTATTTTACATGGTTATGTTACTTTTCATGGTTACATTACCTAACGTGGATAACTTATTTTACATGGTTATGTTACTTTTCATGGATCTGTTACTTTACGTTATTTACATGGTTCCACTGCATGTAGATACATTTTCTTCCTTTACTTACTTTAACCCAGATCACAATCTTTTACTAAATCTAACCCAGTACTTTTTTCCCTAAACCCAACCAAACTGTGACAGTGTCAAGACCTTAACAGCATATTTAAACTGTGACTATTCTGAACTGACTTTCCATTGGCAATGTTTCAGTGGTGGCGGCACAAAGTTTTAACACCATATGTGTCACCACTGGTGTAAAGAGGTCATGGTTGGGGCGTCGGTAGCGTAGTGGATAGTGCAGGCACCCCATGTACAGAGGCGATGCCTCAGTGTTTTTTGCCTCTTCCTTGTATGTTAATTTCTCATACTAGCACCTCTTAGAGTGTATTATTTACAAATTAATACACATATGGACTTTGTTCAAGATTTAGTTTAGATCAAGAGTAAACAAAATGATGTCTTCGTGTCATTCCAAGATATCACACATTAAAAGTTCTGATACAGATACATTTTGAGTGTGCACATGTACGTATATACACATACATACATGTGCACACACAGATACCCAGGCATCCATATACACACACACTTATGTAAAGTTAATTCAGTATCATTTGCGTGCCTGAGCATA
>NW_026079972.1:0-1878 GCF_006386435.1 Epinephelus moara | reverse complement strand
CAAACTGTCAGCTCCTTTAAATCCGGGCTAAAAACACTATTGTTTACTGAAGCGTACTCTTAGATTAAATACTTACCTGCTGTATTCTACTGCCCGTACTTTTTAACTACACACTGCTGATTTATGCCTTTTATTATTATTCTTTTCTTATCCTGACTGTTCAATGTATTGAGCCTGTTTTTATTTTGTTACTGTATTTTATTATTATCACTATCATTCTCAATTTCTATTTCCATTTTTAATCGACTGTTTTTATTGTTTTAAACTGTGTCTTGTTGCTTTTAATGTCTCTGTAAAGCACTTTGAATTACCTTGTGTTGAATTGTGCTATACAAATAAACTTGCCTTGCCTTGCCTAATCAAAGGTTTGAATGTTTTGGCTGATCCAAGTGGATTTGTCAACATTTCTGTGGAAACATTTATGATTTTGTGTTGAAACAGTAACACTGCACCTGTAAGGTCAGAGGAGGTGAACACTGTGGGTTTCATCAGGTGGATATTTTGTCCCTGTATGAAGAAATCACACTTTAAACAGCACATAATGTCACATCACTCCCATCCTTTCATTTCTGTCATGGTTTATTTATTTGGTGAATTCATTCTTCATTCAACAAGAGAATGGGAAAGTTGTGGAATGGTCTAAAAACACCTGTTTGGAGCATTCAACAGGTAAACAGGTGAATTGGTAACAGATTAAAGTATCATGATTGGGTATTAAGGAGCATCCTGGAAACACTCAGTACCTGACCCAAAGTGGTGTGACCAGTCCATCATGGACACCGTGTGCTCCGGGACCAATCAGATTGTTACTAGTTCAAAGTTCAAAGCCAGCATCTGTGATGGAGTGGAGGTGCATCATGGGTATCTTCACATCTGTGAAGGCTCCATAAATGCTGAAAGTGACATACAGGTTTTGGGGCAACATATGCTGCCATCCAGACGACGTCTTTTTCAGGAACGTCCCTGCTTATTCCAGCGAGCCAGTGAGACACATTGTGCACGTGTTCCAACAGCGTGGCTTCGTAGTGACAGAGTGCAGGTACCAGACTGACCTGCCTGCAGTCCACACCTGTCTCCCACTGAACATGAGTGGAACATTATTAAGCACAAAATACGACAACATCAACCCCGGACTGTTGAGACACTGAAGGCGTAGCTCAAGCAAGAACAGAAAAAAATGTACTTTCAAAACTTCAACTATTAGTGTCCTCAGTTCCCAAACACTTACTGAGTGTTGTTAAAAGAAAATGTGATGTCACACAGTGGTAAACATGTTCATGTCCCAACATTTATGGAACGTGTTGAAGACCTCAAAGTCAGAATGAGTGTGCATTTTTTTTTAAAAACAACAAAGTTTATTAGCATGAACATTAACTATCTTGTCTCTGTACTGTATTCAACTGAATATAGATAAGAAAAAGATTTGCAAATTTATGTATTCTTTTTGCTTTTTTTCCATTGTATTCAGTATCCCAACATTTTTGAATTGAGCTTGTATCTACAGGTATTGATGTGTTCCACATGCACTACTGTTAATCTTTTTATGTTGGCTGTATTCCTGTTGTCCAAGATGAGCTGACCACTAACCATAGCTCTACTGAGTGGATTAAGTTGTTGACCAGAGGGCTCAACAGGAAGAACGGTTTGTCCACTTATGATCTGCGATCTGATCCCTGGTTCCTCCAAACTGACGAGCATGTGTCAGCTTGTGTGGTAGCCCCGGCTGTGTGTGGGAAATCACTTCGATTGATGGAAAGACTTGTACAATGTACTAATGCACGTCCAAAGCCTGCGGCAAGACATGCTTCAGCAGTTACTTAGAAACTATAAAAATACTGGAAACACATCCTACTGTTAACTTATAAAGCTCTAAATGGT
>NW_026079971.1:0-1138 GCF_006386435.1 Epinephelus moara | reverse complement strand
ATTTCAACTAGTTGGAAAAATCATGAGCTCTTCGTTTCACAATAAGATCACATCTTTGACTTCATAATATGTTTAGTCTCTTTCAAGTTTGTTAGGGAAATGTGCAGGAAACACAATACCAGGCATTGAAGACAAATCAATTTGCCCAAAATACTTTCGAGTCCAACCACTCCAGAGGAGGAGAAAATAATCATTTTAGTTAACTGAAATGAAAATAAAAAACGAGGCTTTACAAAACACAAGAACTAGCTGAAAATGTACTGTATGTTTACAAAACTAACTAAAATAAACTAAACTGATGAGAAAATGTCTTCATCTTTGTCAGCTTATTTCATACATACATGTAAACCTAACATTTTGGGTGGATAAGCCTTGTATTTATGGATGGTTGTTCCTCAGTGAATACATTTTTTAAATGGTATGATGTTTTGTTGAGGGTTTTTTTTACACATTACTTTTACAGACCTTTTTGAATTTCACCCCTGACCAATAATGTTACTCCATATAACAAGAAAGACTAAAACCTGAAACTAATAAAAACTAAACCAAAACTTAGCATTAAAAAAAACAACAAAAAAACAAACCACAGCAACTGAACCTAAATTGAAAACAAAAGGTCAAAATGAAATTAAAAATAATCACTAATCATAAATGCTAAACTATAATAATCTTGGTAGGCCAGGCCTATATGTACATAAAATCATTCCAGTGATTAAAACGTACCATTAGCAGATACTTGTATGCTTTTTCTTAGATTTGGCTACTGTCAAACAAAAAAGTAAATTCATTCTTTCGAAACAGTGTAGCTTTATCCACTCACCTAGAAACTGCATTTGACGCAAAACAGCTGTGAACCATGAACCCTGAACTGTGAACCCTGTGGATGATGTAGCCACAGCGTCAACATCTAATTGGGAGAGAGCACCATCAGTCATACATGCTGCATCGTGATTGGTTGATTCACAGCGGGGGCTGACTTAACGGTCGGACAACAGTTAATGCGCAAACACGGGCAGGAGGAATGGAGCAGTCATGTTTAGACCTGACTCTGGCTCCACTGGCTCTTGCAAGGGTAGGGGAGTGTCTTGAGTAAAGACCCAATGGGAAGTGATCACTTCCCAGTTTTATCCAAGTTTGG
>NW_026079970.1:0-1109 GCF_006386435.1 Epinephelus moara | reverse complement strand
ATAAATAAAATTGAATTGAATTGAATTGAATTGTTTGCTGTTAGGTCGTTGATTAGATGGCTTTGCCAAAGCTAAGTGTTTAGTTTGCTAATACTGTTCACAAACAGTTTCTTGCACACAACTAAACAATCTCTGCACTAATCCAGACTGTTTGCAACACAAATCACATTGACATAGACTCATTAACAAATAGGCTTTCAACAGAGCTAGACCCAAACAGGCATCTCAAAGTTCCCACATCTTTTCCTTTATCTTTGTCCTGACCACACGGTCAGACAAACGCATTTTGTAGTTCTCTGTTGTCAGCCATTTTGTTTTGTAGGCCAAACGGCTCTTTGATCACCACACCCGCCTTTGTCTTTCTCTGGGTCCGTCCCAAGTCTATTATTTTTATAGTGCTAGCTCCTCGCTTGAACCGGAAGTCGTTCGAGGTCCGCCATCTTCTAGGCCTTCCCAAGTCTCTTATTTGTGCAGTGAGGAGCTAGCGCTAGGAGCTAGCAGCAAGCTTTAACCAGCTACGAGCTAGGATGGTCGAGAGCTTCCTATCCGGAAGAGTTTTTCAGCTGAACGCCATGATGTATAAATACCCGCCCTCTACATCTGGCTCATTTGAACGAGATGGCGGAGAAACAGCGCAAGTGTACCCGTTACATGCATTCTTTGCAATGAAACGCTGTAATTCACATGCCTACGTGACTACAAAGAGTAACGTTAATGATATTTCGTGCAAGACTGTCATGTTGTAATTAAGTTTATTTCATTCACAACCCGTTGCGTTGTTCAGCGGACTGTCGGGTGATGTGTGGCTGTTAAATGTGCAGCTGCTCATGTCCAGAACCACACATGTTGATATAACACCACGCAATTATCACTATAGTCATCTACTGCTACAAGCTGAATCAAAATTCAAAATGAGGCTTAATCTATCAAAATCACTCGGCACAAAAAATAGTGTGATGCTAAACATTTCAATGTCTGACCTGCCCATCTTTGCCCATCATTAATTGTCCTGCATGTCATGTGAGTGGAATAATGTTTAATAGCCTGTAGGTAATATTAATTATTAATATTAATGTTAATTAATATTATTACTTTCATTAATGTTGTTG
>NW_026079969.1:0-2008 GCF_006386435.1 Epinephelus moara | reverse complement strand
ATCCTCCAAACTCTCCAAACTGTTCCAAACATCCTCCAAATTCTCCAAACTGTTCCAAACATCCACTTAACTCCCCAAACAGTTCCAATCTCTCCAAACTTTTCCAAACATCCTTCAAATTTTTCCAAACATCCACATAACTCTCCAAACTGTTCCAAACATCCTCCAAACTCTCCAAACAGTTCCAATCTCTCCAAGCTGTTCCAAACATCTTTCAAACTTTTCCAAACATCCACGTAACTCTCCAAACAGTTCCAAATTCTCCAACCTGTTCCAGACATCCTCCGAAATTCACCAAACTTTCTCAGAACTCTCCAAACTGTTTCAAACATCCTCCAAATTCTCCAAACTGTTCCATACATCCTCTTAACTCTCCAAAACTCTACAAACTGTTCCAAACCTCCGTCAGTGTCAGGTCTCTATGGAACTTACTTACTGTAGTGTGTTCACAGTGAACTCTACAAACCTGAAACATCTGAATGGAGTCTGCTCAGAGCTCTTCATGATAAATAAACAGAGGACAGGAGGAGCTGATTTACAGTGAACAGTTAAATAGTCTGGTCAGAGGTCTTAAAGGATAAATGATCAGACAGCAGCAATGGGTTAGACTGAACAGTGAAATGGTGAAATATCTGAACAGAGTCTGGTGAGAGGTCTTAAAGGATAAACAGTCAGAGGACAGCAGCAGGTTCACAGTGAACAGTAACAGGGTCTGGTGAGAGGTTTTAAAGGATTTTCTTGCTGCTGAATGAAAAACCAGTGAAAAGAGGATTTTCTCTGTACATGTACTCACAGTCTGACGGACGCCTGGAGGGCTGGACAGGTGGACGGATGTGTGAAGCAGCAGGTGACTGATGTCTGAGCATGAATAAGTGACTGAAGACATGCGTGCTGTGGTCTTTAGTGGTGGAGAGACACCGGAGACCCCCCCACCCCACCCCCCCCCCCATCGGTGTTTATTTTGGCGAATGGTTTGTTTTTCTGTTAATGGTTCAGCCTGATCCGTCCCTCCCTCTGGAAATGCTTCAGTCCATTTTAAGGATCAATAATTGATCATGGACCATGTTCTCACTCAGATTTATTTAAAACATTTTAATACTGATTTTTGACTCTTGATGGATGCTGACGTCCGTCCTGCAGGAACTCGTTAACAACTCGCCCCCTCAGTTTGTTTTCGTGTCCTCGCTCCTCGCTGGGATTTTCTCTCCTGGAATTCATCCGACTGAGATTCAATCAACAAACGTCTCAGCAGGTCACACGTCCAGAGGACACGATGAGAAGACACACTGGACACAGAGACACATGTCCAACACACACAAACACACACACATATATACATGTCCAATCAGAGACATGTCCACTGTCTCCTGATGGTAAACTGATGTAATAATGAGTCTGCAGATTCTTTCAGGACAAAGTCTCTCAGAGCAGAATCACATCTTCAACAATGTATGACAAAAAGTTTAATGTGTAACTTGAGACCATAAATCCTCCTGACGGCTCCAATCCACCTGCTCTAAACCTGGTTAACATCACAACCTCATCCTCACTCCCCCGACCCGCCGGCCTCTCTGCAGAGTGCCACCATCCCCCCTCCACTCAGGAACCGAGTGAAGACCCTGGGTTAAAAGAAGCACAGACCTTCAAAACTCCACAGGTGTGTAGTACGAAGACCTTCAACCATTTACAGCACCTGCACTGAAAATAAACAACAGGTTTCACAACCACCAGATAGACGCTTATTCATTTACATCCAAATCTCGACAGGGACACACCGTCTGAATGAAGATCAGTGTTCATATTAATGAAGTTGTGTTCATGTTTATAATAAATAATAATAATAATAATACAAATACATTTTATTTACATAGCGCTTCTACAGCTCTCAAAGACGCTTTACATTTAAACAAAGAAAAGAAGTACATACATGTAAGTGCGGAGATAAACAGAAGACAAGGACGATAAACAACAAAATGTGTTCATGTTTATGAAGTTGTGTTCATGTTAA
>NW_026079968.1:0-1066 GCF_006386435.1 Epinephelus moara | reverse complement strand
GCAATTTCGTTTTTCATGGCGAGACCTCAAGATTCAGCGCTCGGCAGCGGGCGCACCATTCAACATTGGGCAAATTCTGTGATAACTTTTAGTCACAACATAGTCACGCTTACATACACCAAGTTTGGAGCCAATCTGATTAAATCTGTAGGACAAGTTAGTTAAGTTACAAGCCCTGGAAATGGGCAAAAATGCACCAAAATTGCACAGTAAATTCAAAATGGCGGACTTCCTGTTGGTTTTGGAGCATGGCTCCAAGAGGCTTTTTTGCACGTGATAGAGTGTTACAGGTGCCTACCAAGTTTCATACATGCAGGTCAAACCAGCTTCAGGGGCTGCTTAATTGAAATATTCTAGGGGGCGCTGTTGAGCCATCTTGGTGCATAAAAGCACAAAAATCACATCAGACAACAGAACTTGCAACCTGTGATGTGTATGCCACGTTTGGTGAGTTTTCAAGCATCCCTTGTCCCTTCAAAACAACATCGTGTTTGATGGCGAACAAGGCGGCGCCACGGTGACAGCGTTTGATGAAAACTAAAAAGCTTCATTTTTAAGCATCATCAAGGTTTAAGGACTTAGACTAGCAAGTTTGAGGTGGGTCTGATTAACCTGCTAGAAGCGGGACATCAAAGAATGTATAAAGTAGCTTTCTGTTGCCAGAAGGTGGCGCTATGGTGGTGATTCAAAATTCCTCTGTAGATGTGTTCAGGGCTGGACTGTCATCATATGTGTTAAGTTTTGGCAAGATATTCCCACGTGGAGTCAAGTTACAGCAACGTTTATCATCACAGCGAAACATCAAAGTTCGCCGCCAGGCCGTGGCCACGCCCTTCGACGAAAACTCACAGTTTCCACAATAAAGCATCATCAACGTCTTATGACTTTTTTCACCAAGTTTGAGATGGATCTGGTTAATTTTGTAGGAGATGTACATTAAAGTCTAAAACATGACATTTCCCATTGCCAGTAGGGGGCGCTATGTTTATCTCTAATTATTGACATGTTGATGTGTTCAGGACGGGACTGGCACCAATCCTGTGAAGTTTGGGCAAGATTGGACCAT
>NW_026079967.1:0-1149 GCF_006386435.1 Epinephelus moara | reverse complement strand
TTTGTATTAAAAAGCAAAGGCGGTCTAAAGAAGGCATTTTGAAGCAGCTCTATCACACAATCTTTGTGTAAATAGGGCTAATAACTTTTAGTTTGCCCTTGTTTCAGTTTAGAGCAACAGCCCCTCAAAATGTCTGTGCACATCCGTGTTTGCTACACTCATACATGCATTGCGCATGCATACACGTGGCATTCTGCAAGAGAGCATAGTTCAGTGTTGATTGGTTTAATATTTTGCTTGTCATGTTTGTTCATATGAAAGGTATGTATAAAGGTCCAGCAGCTCTCTGTTTGTCCCAGTAAGGAGGGGAGGTTTTCTGTTGATCAACTCTTAGACAATTTATTGAATTTGATCTGTGATATGACGATATGGAGACATGGTATATCAAAAATCACAATCCCATGGTTCACAAAATCACACAGCTCTTTGGAACTGGCTCCCACAAACATGCATTTAATCTTCTTCTTTTAAAATTGATGTTTATACCTACAGGTTTTCTGGACGTGCTTTGATAAATGATAACATATACTAATATTATAATGTCTTCAGGTAAAATAACCATACTTTTCTATAATCTATAACCTTGAATTCATCTGTTGTTTAAGCTGCTTGTGTCTTTTTCCTGAGCAGATGGAGAACTCAACAGAGATTATGTCATTTGTGCTGGCTATGTATGGTAACATGGGACGCTTAAAGTACCTGTATTTCACAGTTGCATTGCTATTTTACATGTCAGTTATTTTTGCCAACGCTTTTCTTATTGTCATTATTTATCTGGAAAAAAACCTGCATGAGCCCATGTATCTATTCCTGTGCTGTTTGTTTGTAAATGAAATCTGGGGCTGCACGTCTATTTTGCCCTGCTTGATGGTACATTTCTTGTCAGAAACTCATGAAATTTCAGTCATTTACTGCTTCCTTCAAATATTCAACATTCACTCGTATATAGGTATTGAATTTGGAACTTTGACAATGATGGCATATGACAGATATGTATGTATTTGTAAGCCTTTACATTACAACGTCATAATAACTAAAAGAATTGTACAAAAGACCATTCTTGCTATTTGGGTGGCTACTTTTATAGAGGTTGGAGTTTTACTGTCATTCACTGCTCGTTTAAAGCGCTGTGGGACTATTATCAACAAA
>NW_026079966.1:0-3473 GCF_006386435.1 Epinephelus moara | reverse complement strand
TCTGGCTCACATTAAGCAAGACTTGGCCATTTAAACCTGGATTTTCCTTTAGCCTGCAAAATCACAAATCCTTGGAAGAACTAAAAGAAAAACCAGCAGCCTCAAGGGCTCAAAAATGAGAATATTTAAAAAAAAATTCCAGCCATTCCAAACGTGCTCTGAAGTCGTAAAGATCAGAGTCTGGACAGATGAATGAATGAGGCCAACATCTTCAACAGACATGACATTAAGTGTCATCATAAATTATCACAAATAAGACAGACAGCAGCATTAGAGTTCCTGGTAAATTGATGAACATAGACTCAAGGGGTCTATACTAACATAGAGTAAGGATTATAAAGGTTAAGATTAAGAGCAGGTAAAGAAATTAAGAGCACTGTTTACTTGACAAAGACTCAACAATTCTGGTGTAAAACACACTTAACCTAAGTCAAAGGCAGTATAATCGCTGAGTTTAACAGTGGAGAAATGTCTTGAGCAGCAGAGTTAGTGTCAATGGCAGTTTGGTCATTGGCTTACTGTGAGCCATCAGGAACTGCAGTCCGAGTCACAGTCACAACAGTGGTTATCTTCCAATGAAACAGCAACTCAGATTTTATTAATCAAAAACAAACAAAAAAAGAGGTTGAGATTGTTCTAATCACTAAACTAAAAACAGCTATTAAAAAAAGATCAAATTTCGTTTGAATGACAATGGCAAGGACGCTCTGCTTTGTTCCCCCAACTTAACAGCTGTACTGTGGGTTGTTGTGAAGTGTTCAAAGTAAACAGCATCTTTCTCTGAAGCTCTTCTTGTTCTTCTTGTTCTTCGCTTTTCCGTTTTTATCTTTGTTTTCGGACATTTTCTTGCCTCGAACTTCACGCATCAGGTCAAAAAACACCTGGGGAGAGAAAAACAATCATAACATGCAAACCTGACGTAGATAAATCGATATCCCAAATTTGAAATACATCAATTTACAGTATGTGTGAATGTGTGTGGACTCACCTTGTCAACGTTGGCTCTGGTTTTGGCTGATGTTTCGACGTACTGGACGCCCCACTCCTCAGCTTTCCCCCGGGCCTCTTCCACAGATACCTGCCTGCGCTCCTCCAGGTCCGACTTGTTCCCTACCAGCAGGAGAGGGATCTTGTCCTCTTCCGCCTTCACCCTCAAGATCTGCTCCCTGATAGCACAGTTTGTGTATTGTTGGTATTTTTGCCACTTTTCCATATACATGTCTTTTGATTGTGATAAAATGTACAGTTCATTAAAAAACATTTTAAGAACTGGTTGGCAAGATCAGTATAGATGCCATTCGGGGCATTTCGTTATTGATGGTCGTCGTCGTAGTCGTCCTCTGCTTATCCGGGTCCGGGTCGCGGGGGCAGCAGCCTCAGCAAAGAAGCCCAGACAGTCCTCTCCCCAGCCACTTCTGTCAGCTCTTCCGCGGGAACCCCGAGGCGTTCCCAGGCCAGTCAGGTGATGTAATCCCTCCAACGTGTCCTGGGGCGGCCCCGAGGTCTCCTCCCGGTTGGACACGCCCGAAACACCTCCCAAGGGAGGCGTCCGGAAGGCATCCTTACCAGATGCCCAAACCACCTCAACTGGCTCCTCTCAATGTGGAGGAGCAGCGGCTCTACTCCGAGTCCCTCCCGGATGTCCGAGCTCCTCACCCTATCCCTAAGGCTGAGCCCAGCCACCCTGCGGAGGAAACTCATTTCAGCCGCTTGTACTCGCGATCTCGTTCTTTTGGTCACTACCCAGAGCTTGGGACCATAGGTGAGGGTTGGAACGTAGATCAACTGATAAATCGAGAGCTTCGCTTTTTGGCTAAGCTCCCTCTTCACCACAACGGACCGGTTAAGCGCCTGCATCACTGCTGACGCCGCCCCAATCCACCTGTCAATCTCCCGCTCCATCCTACCCTCACTTGTGAACAAGATCCCGAGATACTTAAACTCCTCCACCTGAGGAAAGACCTCCCCCCGACCTGGAGTGGGCAACCCACCCTTTTCCAGCTGAGGACCATGGCCTCAGACTTGGAGGTGCTGATCCTCATCCCAGCCACTTCACACTCGGCTGCGAACCGTCCCAGCAAGAGCTGGAGGTCACTGTTCGATGGAGCTAGGAGGACCACGTCACCTGCAAAAAGCAGGGACGAGATCCTCCCGTCACCGAACCTGACACCCTCCACCACTCAGCTGCGCCTAGAAATTCTGTCCATAAAAGTTATGAACAGAACCGGTGACAAAGGGCAGCCCTGGCGGAGTCCAACCCTCACCGGGAACAGGTCCGACTTACTGCCGTCCACGCGAACCAGACTCATGCTCCTTCAGTACAGGGACTGGATGGCCCTTAGCAAGGGGCCATCAACCCCATACTCCCAGAGCACCCCCCACAGGATGCCCCTGGGGACACGGTTGTAAGCCTTCTCCAAATCCACAAAACACATGTGGACTGGTTGGGGAAACTCCCATGCCCCCTCCAGCACCCTGGCGAGGGTAAAGAGCTGGTCCACGGTTCCGCGTCCGGGACGAAAACCACATTGCTCCTCCTCAATGAGGTTCAACTATCGACTGGACCCTCTTCTCCAGTACCCTGGAGTAGACCTTACCGGGTAGGCTGAGGAGTATGATCCCCCTGTAGTTGGAACACACCCTCTGGTCCCCTTTCTTGAAAATGGGGACCACCACCCCAGTCTGCCACTCCAGAGGCACTGCCCCCGCTGTCCACGCAATGTTGCAGAGGTGTGTCAGCCAGGACAGCCCTACAACATCCAGAGCCTTGAGATATCCAGGACGAATCTCATCCACCCCTGGGGCTCCGCCGCCTCGGAATTGTTTCACTACCTCGGCAACTTCTGCCCCAGAAATTGGATGACTCGCCCCCGAGACCCCCTTCTCTGTTTCCTCATTGGAATACATGTTGGTGGGATTGAGGAGCTCCTTAAAGTATTCCTTCCACCACCCGACAATGTCCCCAGTTGACGTCAGCAGCTCCCTGCCCCCACTGTAAACAGTGTGAGCAAGTTGCCGCCTTCCCCCCCTGAGGCGCCGGACGGTTTGCCAGAACCTCTTTGGAGCCGATCGATAGTCTTCCTCCATGGCCTCACCGAACTCCTCCCACGCCCGAGTTTTTGCCTCCATGACTGCCGCCTCTGCGCTCCGCCTGGCCCGCTGGTACCCATCAGCTGCTTCAGGAGACCCACAGGCCAACCATGCCCTGTAGGCCTCCTTCTTCAGCCTGACGGCTCCAGCGGCCTTGCGGCCACAGCTCACTACCACCGCCTCGACAATGGCAGAGCGGAACAAGGCCCATTCGGACTCAATGTCCCCCCCTGCTCTCGGGACGCGGTCGAAGCTCCCCCGGAGGTGGGAATTGAAGATCATCTGGACAGGTTCTTCCGCCAGGCGTTCCCAGCAGACCCTCACTGTTCGTTTGGGCCTGCCAGGTCTCCGCGGCGTCTTCCCCCGCCATCTGATCCAACTCA
>NW_026079965.1:0-13578 GCF_006386435.1 Epinephelus moara | reverse complement strand
CCTTGGGGATGAATGAAGTGTATCTTCTTCTTCTAAAACCAGCTGACTTTTACCTTCTTTTGCTCCTCATAGGTGACTGATATCACTAAGCCGTTGTGTGAGCTGCTCAGCCTGCAGTCCAACTGCTCTGATAACTGTAGTCAATGTGGGAGCTCTCAGTTCAGGTGAGTGATGGTGCTAATGGGACAGGTGTCGACCGTGTTACCCTCAGACAAGGCAACGGGACCTTGAACACCAGCCTGGCTGCTGACAATGAGGACATAACCCTGGTTTCCTACAATGCGTCTTGCTGTTCACCTGATGTGGAGCTGGTGGTTGTGGATCGGGTGGGTAACGTAGCCACATGTTTCTACAGCGTCCGGAAAACTGCCGCCACCAGCTCACAATCTGTGACCGTTGCTACAACCACCAGTAGTCCACAGCGTCCAACAGTAGCAGTTGTTGAGTCTTTGTCTACCAGAGCTGCTCAGTCTTTTCTTGTTTGCCTTAGCATCATGATCCTGGGGCTCAGTTTAACATTTTAACTTGGGGTCAACTGAGTGCTTACATGTTAGTTTGGGGGTGAGATACATTTAAAAATGTGCTTTTGGCTTTGGAAAATAAACTACATGCTCTATTGATCCTATAAAAATAAATAAAGTACATGTTTTGCTCAACCAACACTCGAAAACTGAAAAAATATGCAAACAAAAAGCTTGAGATGAGGAATATTACATTTTACATGTATAACATTTTGTATCAGAGCTGGAAACACAACCTTTACAATGGACAGTACCACGGTAAAATTGATAATACCATCCATCATTATCACTCTACCACAGTAGGTCTTTGTAAAGGAACATTCAGTTTTCACTGATGGTTATGTTGGAGGCTGTTGTTTTATTGCGTTATTGATCTGTACTACGTTACACACATGGATGTTTATACTTTTTGGTCTAGCTTAATTGATTAAGTCAAGGGAACCTAATAATCTGGCTCGTCAGTGTGTTTACTACTTGGTGAATCATACCACTATAAAACAATGTTGAAATCTTTAAGCTATGTGATATGTTCTTTAGGCATTACAGGGCGCTTGGTGGTAGTGTAAAACCTTCTTTAAAGGGTTAATGGGGTTGTGAATATGTTAATGTCAATTTAATTATGTTATCTCAATCAAGGATCATTCATGTTGTCAGTACTACTGATGTTAAATTGTGGAATAGGGTTCTGTGTACAAATAAATAAAATTTAAAACCCATGCAAAAAAAAAAACCAACTTTGGTCGCAATTAATCTTTCAAACTTTGTCTACTTAAGAAGACGTATTCTTGGTTGGTTTATGATTAGACTTCTTTAGTAATTTAGCAAAGATTGAAGAAAGGTATTCGCACATCCACCTGTCTTAGCTGCAGGTGTGTTGGACAGTATCACTTGAGGCTTTGAACAGAAAATCCTGCACACTGCTCTTTTTCAGCTTCACAATTTATTAGCAACACTAATGTTTCGATCCTCTTGATGAACGTCCACGAGGACTGAAGAGCAGTGTGCGGGATTTTCTGTTCAAAGACCCAATTTAGCAAAGTTAAAGTTGTGAAAATGTGGCGTTGCTTTGTGTCAAGTGTACATACATAGTGAGAATAATAGCTCAGGGAAATGTCAGGCCCCTGGGCCCTTAGCTTTCTGAAAATGTGCCCCTGTGAACATATAGTTGAATAGCCCTGTTGTATAGCAACAGTTGAAGGAGATAAAGGTGACCGAGCTGTGTCAGATTATGTTACATCATCAGAGGGTAACATCTATCATAGCTACTCACATAATTGGTAACAAAGCAATATCATTCAATACATCAGTTTGTACTGTACTGTACTGTAGGTCCAGCATCAATATTATGAACGCAGCAACTGGTGATTATTCGCATTGTATACATATAGCACCGTAATGTGACAACAGAAGACAGAAAGAATAGATGAAGGAAACAAACAGTGCTCTTCACATAAACTGCAGCAGAGAACAAAAATGATGGTTCTGCTTAAACTGTGCAACTTTAGGCTTTGTGATGGGGCAAACAATTTGAGTTAGATCTGATAACATCAAATACCAGTTACAAACCAGTTTGGTCACCCATGTACAGCGACAAATAACAAGTTCAGTGGTGGAATGTAACCAAGTGCATTTCATCAAGTACTGTACTAGAGTACAAATATGACTTTTATATAAATATACTTTTACTTACTTAACCTCAATTGTATTCTGCTTTACACTTACTTCACTACATCTCAGAAGTAAACATTGTACTTTTAACTTCACTACATTTGTCTGACAACTGAAGTTACTTCTGAGATCACAGTTTTTCCATCCCCTTTCTGTCCAGTGAAAACCATGTATCTTAAGATGTGCTGATGTTGAATGCTGGATGAAGTGTTCTTTTATATGCTGTTAAAATTTTTCTACGTCTTAAGCTTTATAAACTCTTAAAAACCATCTTGGGCCAGATAAAATAATTACATCTGTAAACATCCTCAGCAGTGAAATACAACATGCACATCAATGCAGCAGGTATATTAATCCAAAAACATTATATATAACAATACAACACTGATCAGGAACATTTTACAGAACAATAAATACTTTCACCTTAAAGGGATAGTGCACCCAAAAATGAAAATTCAGCCATTATCTACTCACCCTCATGCTCAAGGAAGGCTCTGGTGAAGTATTAGCATCCTCACATCCCCTGCGGAGATCGGCAGGGAGAGCGGCTAGCACACCTAATGGCTGATGGCGCCCCAGACTAACGTCCAAGAACACAAAATTGAAACCACAAATTATCTTCAACATGCTCATCCGTAGTGATCCAAGTGTCCTGAAGCCCCGACATAAAAAGTTGCTTCGAAAAACGTCATTTGAACTCTGTTTTTAGCCTCACTGTAGCCTGTAGCTCTGACTGCTTCTCTGCGCTCAGCGCTTAGTATTAGTTTTTGAGTCATGTCCTGACAATGTCGTTTAGACACACACACACACACACACACACACAAAGAAGGTTGGTGTGAAAAGTGAAGGATGACATGTTACCATAGTAGAATCTGCAAATCATAAGTCATCCTCCAATATTATGCAAGTGCACTGTTATAAATACCATAAATATCCTTGTAAGCTAGTTAGTCAACTTATCGTTTGTTTTGCCGTGATTGTAGCATCACAGCAGTTTTGACAGCTACTTCAGATTTAGTCTTAAGGCCCGAACATATTTGGGCGGAACGTACGCGGAACGGACTCCGCGGAGGTCCGCGTGGACTCAAAGCGGACGCCGCAAGCCCTGTGCGCGCAAAGCTCAGATTTTACGACTGCGCGGACTCTGCTCCGCGCACCAGTGACTGCTTGGCATGTATTTTTCACATTGCGGAGATTTTTCATGGACATTTTTACAGGAAACTACAACGCGGAAGTGCGCTCGACTATGAAAGCCCGAATGACTGCGGACAGTTAGGATGTCCTAAAGGCCCGAGTATGTTCGGGCCTTTAGTCTTGACACAACATATTTGACGAAAATTCAAAACATTTTAGTCGACAAAACTTTGAAAGGCTTTAGTTGACGAAAACATTTAGGACATGCATTTCTCCTGCAATATTTCAAAGGTTTAGGGGTGATTTACAAGAATGTACTTACTGATCATCTCGCTTGCTCTTATTTTTTTTACTGCTTACGACCGATCACACGTGCAATATCAGTATTGTTAGCTGTGCAATATATCTGTGCTTCCATCAGTCAATTATGTAAAATCAGCCATTCAGTCCGTGTCTTTATTATATTCTGCTTCTTTTTGGTGCTTCCTTATTATATTGCTTTGTGTTTTCATACTGTTTACGTAAAAAAAGTGAAAATTGAAGTTTTTTTTCCTTCAACAACTAACGCATGTGGTTACGTTTTGCTGACACACACGCATGGCCAGGAAAAAAGAACAGGGTTTGGCTGAAAGTCGGTGGTTGTTGGACCCACGTACCTCCCCTTCCATCCGCCCTATTTGGACTTTCGCCACTGTAACTTTCGTTCTTGTCTCACTGCGTTTCCCACTGACACTGCTGGGTGCTGTTTAACTATAAGGACGGTTTTTGTCATTGGTGTCTGACGCTGGAAGTCACAGCCCAAGCACCGGATTTTGTTGTCTTCGGAGTGAGACCAGGTTGTATAATTTACCAATCTAATGCACAGACAAATAGCACTTCAATGCAAGCCCGTGTTTGAACTCTGCTCATGCATTCCATGAAAATCCCACGTCCCAGCTCGTTTATTGGCCAAAATCAACAGGCACAGATGAGTGACAGCAGAAATCCTGGCAAATGAACGAGCTGGTTTTATATTACAGTTTTAGCAAACATGCATGTGTTTGGGAACTTATGAGCATATGACTGGATATATGAGGCCTGGATTACACTACACGAGGTGGGTGAGTGTTTGTTAACAGGTGTTTTGATATAGTTCTGCTGCTGTTAAATGTGAACCCCATTTACTACATGTCATCAATAACTATCTCCATCTTTGGATTCTTCATTCCCCATGGATGCATGTCAGAAAATCTCTTCTTCAGGAATTCAACATAATGACGGGGTGAGTAAATGATATACAAGTTATCATGTTGGGGGTGAGGATAAGAGATGAGATAAGTTAAGATAAGACTTTATACACCTGGGGAAATTCACAGGTTTCAGCATAGTAGAGCAGGCCGTCCACTAATCGGAAGATCACCGGTTCGATCCTCGGCTCCTCTAGTCTGCATGTTGAAGCATCCTTGGGCGAGATACTGAACCCCACATTTGTCCAGATGGCTGTTCCAGCGGTGTTTGAGAGCTTGGAGGAGGCACCTGAGTAGCAGGTGGCACCTTGTACGGTAGCCTCGGCCACCAGTGTGTGAATGTGTGTGTGAGTGAGTGAATGTGACGTAGTGTAAAAGCGCTTTGAGTGGTTGGAAGACTAGAAAGGTGCTATACAGGTGCAGTCCATTTACAGCAGCTCAAGAGTCAGATGCAAAAAGGAGGTTGAGCGCTAACAAAGGATAAAATATTACAAAAATGCAAGTTAGATAAAATAAACACAAACGAATAAAAAATCTTTTTATGCTACAGACAACTTCCACTTATACAGATCCTGTATATCCATGACTGATAGTTGCACAACATAATTGAAATACATATGTGGTGTGTGCTATGGGTGTGTGGCATTTACGGTAAGTATATAGATATACAGCCTATAAATATTGTTGCACAGTAAGTGGTAAATATTGCACTGTGGGAAATTGCACAGGCATGTTACACAGTATAAATATAAGGAATATGGATATGTACATGTAAATGTGAAAATGTATGATTATGAATAGATAGAATATATATATATTCATATGCAGCAATGACATCAGAATGTCGTTCGGACTAGATAAGTGTGGTTGGATGTTGTCAAAGAGAGGGAAGATAATCAGAACCAGAGGGCAGCATTGCAGATGTTCAGGACAGCTACAAGAACACCTTGTAGCCCCACAGGCAAAAGGGGGCCATGAGGAGGCCGCAAGGGAGTCAGCCACAGTCAAATACGTACAAAGAGTAAGGCAGGTCCTGAAAAGTCAGCGGAATCGAAAGAACAAAGTCTGTGCCATCAACACGTACGCCCTGCCAGTCATCCGATACCTAGCTGGTATAATAAGCTGGCCAAATGAGGAGCTACAGGCCAGTGATATCAAGACAAGGAAGCTTCTCGCAATGCACTGTACAGACTGTACATTGCACTGAGACTGTACATTAAGCGGAAAGAGGGAGGCCACGGACTCATGAGCATCGGAGCCACTGTCTAGGATGAAACAACACAGATCCAGGAATACATCAAGGAGATGGCCCCAAAGATGAGCTGCTAAGTGAATGTCTCAGGCAGCAGAAAGCCAAGAATGCAGAGGAGGAGGATGAACCATCATGGAAGGACAAGCCCCAGTTCGGCATATACCACTGACAGATTGCAGAAGTGGCCGTATAAGATCAATAGAAGCAGGGGTCTACCACACCAGACAGGACCCCAGGTGCAGGCTGTGCAAAGATGCTCCTGAGACAGTTCAGCACATAATAGCAGGGTGTACATGGAACACTATAAGTGGCTGGCATAGTGTACAGGAACATCTCACTATCTGAAGTCTCTGTCCAGAAGAGTGCAGTCCTAGGAACAGCTAAGATACTGCATAGAACCTGGACCCGAGCTTGAGGAAGACACCTCCATGGGGGCGTGGTGGTGGTGAACAAGTAAATATATACAAGAAAGGCTGATTCAGGGAAGTACTTAATTTAAAAAGGAAATCAATATTTAAATGCCATATTTTACAGACTGTAGATGACTTGAAGAGGCTTGTCTTTGAGGAGGTATTTCAGAACCCAGTGCCATTTGCTGAGGCAATGCAGAAAATCCCCATCCCAAAGGAGTATGAGAGACCCTAAAAGGAGGAAGTGGTTGCCTTACATGTCTCTCACTTCAGCCAAGGGGCAGCTGGAGGCTAACGCAGTGACCAGCTGGATCAGAAAACTCCTGGCGTATCCAGAGTACAACACAGGAGGGGATGGACACCTGAATGGAGAGAATTGAATACTATCAGTGTTGCAGATACAAAATTTCTGTGTACCAGGGTCTGGTCACTGCCTGAATCAATAAGTACTGTCCACCCCTCCAGAGGCTCCATTTTCCTCTTCACCATCCATTTGTGTCTCTGGCACAGTTGAACGTTTTTGACCGTCTCCTTGCCCTCCTCTTCCACTTTTCCCTCCTCTCTGCATAGCTCTGAAATCACAGGCAAGAAAAAAAGAAAACCAAAAAGGGAAAAATGAGGGGAAAACAAACCTGTGCCTTTAACTAGCTGATCCTACCACTGCCACCAAATGTCGTGGACCAAGCAGTCAAAGCACAGAAAACACAGGTTTAAAGTTAAAAAAGGTGAGTTTATTTTTCCCCCCAAAAAATACATTTTACAAAGCAAATGATATAGAATAAAACAATGGGGCAACATATATTCTGGCTGATAAGACCAAATTAAACACAAATGGGAGAATTTACATAGGCAATTACTAAGACTAACACAAATAAACCCCAAAAGCAAATAGCAACATAACAAAAGCAAATAGCAAAATGACAAAACAATGTAAAGTAAATGTGCATGTTTCATCTAGAAAACAGTGTGTTGTCAAAGTGCTAATAAATTTGAAACTAAAGAAACTGGTGGTGTGTATTTTAACTCACTGGAAATTAAAGGTAATTGAACACGTAATGGGTGTGAGTGAGTATGGGAATTATTTAACCTTTTGTGTGGCTGTGGGTGTGGCCATCACATTGAGTATTGTCCTTAATCACTGGTTTCACTGGTTCTGTAGCACATCATTCACATTCCATCAGCTGGTACTTTAACAACCTTTCGTGACAAGTAAAAGCGAAAGAATTCAAACAGACACAGTCAAGGAAGTACAGAGAGAATACAGAGAAAGTCACAAATAATAATATCTTTGACAAACTTTAGTGGTGTATCTGTTTGTTGAGCAATTACACCTTACCTGATAATATCTGCTAAAGTTCCTCATCAGGACACACAATATGGTGTCAGAGGTTTCACTATATAATGTGTGCTGTGTAATAATTCCCCAAACAACAACCTTTGATTTCCTACGATTACAAAATAATTACTCATTCATCATAATGTAATCTTGTGATCTTATGTGAGTTAATAAATAAGTATTCTGTGATTTGGGAGTAGCTCTTGCACTTTCTTGTTTGGTGATCGATTGATAATGTTTCCTTTAAGAAACTGTGATAAGCAAGTAGGCCTGTTATGTCGAGATCATAAAGTAACTCATTATCATGAATAAACTAAATATAACAGTATGTGGATCCTTGCTTTTTTTGATAACAAGCCACTTGAAGTAGAACTACTTTTAGTGAAAGAAATATGAGGGAAAAGATGTTACAAGTCCTGCATGTGCATCTTAACCTCAGAAAATGTGCACGGAGAATCATGTACGGTTCAAACAATCATCATGTGATGTTTGTGACAAGCAGGAATTTTATCTCTTTGCTAATGCAGTGTCATGATTCACAAAACTTTTGAAAATACTTTTTTTCAATTTTATTGTAAAAACTTAATATAAATCACATACAAACATTTGTTATGATAGCTTTATTGGTAGTTTAATGAATGTCTTGTAGATGTGGGTGTGGTTTAGGCAGGTGGTAGGAGGCAGGGTCAGCACTGACGTCACACTTGCGGGTTTGGCGGTAATGACTCATTAGCCAATATTAGTTGCACCTGGAGGGAGAGCTGGCCGACTGGGTCCATGCGAGCTGGCCAAGAGGAGTAAGAGGGGCGGCTTGGCAATGAGCCAACGACACACCCCAAGAGATTGGAGAGGTCACACACACCCAGGGAAGATCCAGGCACATTTCTCATGTCTAATGCAACAAGTAGGGAGAGGCACTAATTTATGGGCTTGCTAGCTTTAGTTGATGAGGTTTCACGAGCCAGGTTTAGCATAACTGCGGGGCTCGTCCGGGATGAGAAACAGTGCATGTGTTGTTCACAAGTGATGTCAGTTTGTACTGTGTGGTGAATTCATAATGTTCTAGTCAGTGTTGTTAGTTGTTGTCAGTGTTGTTAGTTGTTAGCTTGGCTAAGGTGGCTTTTACAGTCGCCAGCCGTGAATAAGCTGTTAGTTTTGCAGTCGTTCGGTGTCCTCCAGTGGCTTTTGTTTTGTATGGGGCGCTTTGCCGGTTAGGCGCCACATATTCGGTGCTTGACATGTGGTGGTTCAGCATGTGGCTTTGTATGTTTGGGCTTTAGGATTTGCCCGTTGACGGTCAGAATGCTTTGGAATGTCATGGTTTGAATACCAGTTGTTTGAGATGTTTGATGATCTATTATTGTTGCCTTTAGGTTACTTTGTTTGTGCCTGGCTTGTTTTTACAGTGTAGTATCCCCCTTTTGGGTTTAAGTGTTGGCAGAACTGAACATGGCGCAGTTTGAGCCAGAGGAGTTCCTTGAAACAGAGGTAACGGGTACGGTAAGCTAAGCTTGATAAATCTAAATTATGTATACTGATGGCATATTTTGAGTGAGAGGCATCGGATGATGGTAAGAAGCCAGAACTCATGCAGTGTATCATGGTTAACTGTAACCCTGAAGAGAAGGAGAGGGAGTGTGAGCACCTGGAAAGAGAGAAAGAGAGGGAACATGAGAGAATGAAATTTGTTCTTGAGGGAGCCAAGCTTGTTAAGAACAGCAAGAGATCTTTGATGTAAATAAATGTCTCTCCCAGATCGACCTGCTACAGATGAGTGGAGTGTGTCCAAGCAGGTAGTTCCTACCCAGAGGTATCGTGAAAAGATGTTGCGTTTGGCCCATGAGGCACAGTTAGCTGGTCACTTTGGCGTTAGGATAACTCAGGCCAAGGACATGAGGCACTTTTATTGGCCTTAGCTCCATCATGATGTGGTAGCCTTTTGTCCTCCTGTCACTCTTGTCAGTTGGTGGGAAAACCTAATCAGAAACTTCCTCTTGCTCCATTGACCCCAATGCCAGTGGTGGAGGAGCCCTTTTCTAAAGTGGTCATAGATTGTGTTGGCCCTCTCCCCAAAACAATTTTTTTTTGTTGTGGGCAAAGGGAAAGCAATGAGTTTTTGTTTACGATAATACATGTCACTACACATTCCCCAGAGCCTGTCCCTTTAAGAAACATTAAGACCAGAACCATCACAGAGGCACTACTAGGTTTCTTTTCTCATTTTGGATTGCCAAAATAAGTGCAGTATGATCAGGGGACCAATTTTGTGTCTTGAGTCTTTCAGGACATCATGTGTGCGCTTGGTATTTCACAAGCAGTCTCATTTGCATATCATCCCCACTCCCAAGGAGCTCTTGGAAGGGCTAATCAGACTCTAAAAAAAGCTTGTGTTCGGTCATGAGGTTAGAGGCTCCCTGAAGCTATTAAAGGAACATTTGCCTCAACACAATCCAGGTGCCACCATGCTGCAGTATATTTCTGAGTTTAGGGATCATTTGTGTTCTGCTTGTCAGATTGCCAGGATCAGTCTTCACCAAGCTCAAAAACATATGAAGGCGCAGTGGGCCTTTTGGTTTGAGTGTGTCATTTTGTGGTCCCTTCACTGTTTTGAAAAATTAGGAAACAAAAACTATGTCATCAGCACTCCTGAGGAAAGGAGAAAGACCAGACAGTGCAATATTAATCTGTTAAAAGGATACCAGGGTTGTTCACATGGTCCGTCTGTCGCCTGTGCAGCTATGGGGGAGATTTCTGTAGAAGATGTTAGTGGAGAAGTGGAAACTGTTGGGTTCTGCCTGAGGAACTCTGAGACTCCGAAGTCTTGATGTTAAGCTATTGTATTTACCAGCAGGGCATCAATCTGAGTTAAAGACTCTGATACATCAAGACCTTGTATTAATTACAGGAAAGTGAATCAGGTGACTGAGGCGGAAGCCTTCCCTATCCCCAGATTGGAAGATTGCTTAGGCAGGTTCGGTGAAGCAGAGATCGTGTCTAAATTGGATTTACTGAAGGGGTATTGGCAGGTGCCTCTGACCCCACGGGCCAAGGAGATTTCCGCCTTTGTGACACCTGATGGTCTGTATGTTTGTAATGGTCTTCCATTTAGCATGAAGAATGCACTTGTTACCTTCCAGTAGTTAATGACCGCTGGAATCACTCAAGGGTTGTGCTCAGTGGTAAAATATATTGATGAGGTGGTCGTGTACAGTAACTCATGGGATGAGCATATTGTACACCTACAGCAGCTCTTTGAGAGATTATGAGAGGCAGAGCTGGTTGTAAATTTACCTAAGTGTGAGTTTGGAAAAGGGCAAGTAACCTACCTTGAGCATCAAGTGGGACTAGGAAAGGTGATGCCTTGTAGTGCAAAGATGGAGGCCATCCTTGATCTTCCACCAAAGAACCAACATGAGGTTATGAGAGTATTGTGTATGTGGGGATTATATTGGAGGTTTGTACCTAGCCACTAAACCATTGATTAACCTCCTGAAGAAAGTTGCTAAGTTTGTTTAGACAGATGCCTGTGAGCATGCTTCTTGAGGAGTGAAAGCCATATTGGCATGTGAACCATTGCTGCATGCTCCCAATTTTTTAAGTTGGCGGTGGATGCCTGTGACATTGGAGTGGGGGCAGTACTCCTGCAAGCAGATGCAGCTGGGATAGATAGACAGGTAGCTTATTTCTCTCAGAAGGTTAACAAATATCAAAAGGCTTGTTCAACCATTGAGAAAGAAGCTCTGGTTCTTGTCTTGGCAATCAAGCATTTTGAAGTCTCTGTGTCTCACTCAGGTTGAGAGGTTGTGGTGTACACCGACCATAATCTATTGGTCTTCTTAGCCCAACTCAAGACATCAAACTCATGAGTGTTCAGGTGGGCAAGAGTCTTGCAGCCATATAGTTTAGTTGTGCAGCATGTGGTGGGAAAGCATAATGTCTTGGCAGACTCTCCTGTATGCCAGGATGGGAGCCGACTTGAGCGACCATATAGTCAGTTTGGGTTGAGTTTGTATATCTTTGTCGTGATTTCATTCCTTAGGGGAAGATAGAAAATACCTTATAGCTCTGTTACAGTAGCAGAATAAGGTGATGTGGGATTTAAAGGAAAATGTGGGGGAAAAAACTAAAGAAAAAACAAAAAGAAAAAAAAAACCATACAGTTATGGGTGTAATATTTTGTATGTATGTTTTCTCTCTATGGGGGGAGGGATGTTATGATAGCTGTGTCTTGTAGATGTGGGTGTGGTTCAGGCAGGTGGTACGAGGCAGGGTCAGCACTGACGTCACACTTGGGGGTTGGTGGTAATGACTCTTTAGCTGCTATTGAGCTGAGTGGGCATGCTACGAGGAAGACGCCGGAGGCGAGGCATTCTTAAGACAAAAGAGACTGAGGAAGCGTTTCATACACCATCACGAATTATCCATGTAAATACACATTCACTCTAAGCAACCACGAAGAAGAGCAAGCTGGCCGGCCGACTGGTCCAACAGAATGGCACCAGAAGGGTGACCAGCGGAGCGGTGAAAGCGAGCTGGTCACGAGGAGCAAGAGGAGTGGCTTAGTAGTGAGTCAACGACACACCCCCACAGATAGGAGAGGTCACACTCACCCAGAGAAGTCCTGGCACATTTCTCACGTTTAATGTAACACCTAGGGAGAGGCACTAATTTACGGGCTTGTTAGCCTTAGTTGATGAGGTTTCACGAGCCAGGTTTAGCATAGCATAGCATAACATAACATATATGGGGAGCAGGCAGGCATCAACACACATCTTGGAGCAAATTTATGAGGTAGTTGCACTTAATCTAGTTACACTTAATCTGGCATGGATTTGTCGTTCTAGCCCTGGGTCTAGGTGCCACAATGTAGCGACAGCTTGTTCCATCCCTTTTAACTCAACAACTTCTTCTAACCAATGTTAAAGCTTTAACAGTTTGGAGTTCTACTCTCCCAATTCAAAACAATCTTCCGTTTAGCCATTGTTTTTATAATAATATAAAAGAAACATGAAGGAAAGGTTTACTGAGTATTTCAGAGTTTCTTCCTCGAGCTTTGTGAAATTTACGAGCAACCAAATTATACGTATGATGTCATCAGGCCAAGGCAACAGGTCAAACCAGTCTAGAGCAGTAATGGCTCCTCCCTGGACATGAAGCCCTATAAATTAAATCATCACTAAAGAAAAGTAATCTACGAGTCAACATCAAGACCTAAGGTACAGTATAATCATATCTAACATGTCATATGTTTATGTCTTTACATTTTTATGTCAGTTTATTAATTCTGTGACACTGTGTTGCAACTACATTACATAGGAAAATCATTTAGAAAAAAATGTTTCTATTAATCAGTGCCAGTACAGTTAAGTCACTGTTTTACTGTTTTGTTTTCATGTCTTGAATTTTGAGGATGTAAGAATTTGTTTTATATTAATAAATGTTTGTAATGTTTATACCTTAAATTCAATTGACCAGAAAGCCAAATTGCCCCAAATTTTTAATCTTCTTTTGTGTTTATGTAATGTAATGAATTGTTATTATGATGTGTGACCTGCTGTGACCTGCTGGACAGAAATCCTGTCGTAGTAAAATTCTGTGTTTATTGCGTTACATCCTGCTCTATCTAGGTTTGTCAACTCTAGGAGGTTGATTTTATAACCAAAAATCTAATCATGTTTTTGTTGCAACTTTGTGTGCAGTCAAAATGTATTTTGGATTAGATTATTAATTGAGGGTAAATTTTAATCTGACTGTGGTTCTAGATCAAAGGACAACAAATTCTTCAGGAATCATCCTTTTGGGATGAATGATGATCCCTACTATATTTTACTGCAGTCAGTAGGGCCGGTAGGCTACTGTAATTGCCTCATAGGCCATGTATGATGAGCACTAAATCTAGCTGTGTATGTGCTAGTATCTCTGACAGGTTGCGGAGTGATGTTTGGATTGGCTGCGTTGTGTTTCCTGCTTCTGCAGACCGGAGCTTCTGGGTTTGGTTTATCCAGTGGAGAATCTCTGAGTCATCAGGAGA
>NW_026079964.1:0-1165 GCF_006386435.1 Epinephelus moara | reverse complement strand
AACTAGTTTTGCTTTTACTTTCTGTCAGTTTATGGGCCATATGACATTTGTGACTTTGTGACTTTGTGCCACAACAGCAGGTGGCAACATTCTCTTGCATGAGCTGATGGAACTTCAGTCTGTACCAACGAGGCTAAAACAAGAGTGTAACGTTGAGCAACTGGAAACGACAAGGACAGAAGTCAGCCGCTATGAGCTTGTTTCCACAGAGCATGGGGAATTTATGTATTTAAGTATGAACACATATTTCGTTTTATGTTAAGCATGTAAAAAAAACTGGATCATTTGTAGGAATAATATTATTGCAATCGCGATGCTGATTTTCAGTAGGGCGTTATGGTAATACCTATGATGTTTTAGCATCAAGCTAATGGACTAATTTGACACATGGTTGCAGTGCCAGCAGAAGTACTCAGATCTTTTACTCAGATAAAAAATACAAGAAAAACAAAAGGTAAAAGTACTCATTATGCACAACGGTCCATTTCAGATCCAATACAGTGACTGATGCATTAATGTGTTTATCTCTTTAATGTTGAAGCTGGTAAATGTGGGGCTTTTCTGCAGGTCGCAGTCAAGTCTTATGTTTATCAATCATAATTTATTAGTTCATTTTATTTTCTTATTATTAGCCTAAATCTACAGTTGAACTAGTATTTACATGCATCAAATAAATGTAGGGCAATGAGAAGTAAAATATTTCCACCTGAGATGTAATGGAGTAGAGGAATAAAATAGCAGAATATGGAAATCCTCAAGTAAAGTAAAAATATATCAAAAATGTACTTAGGTACAGCACTTGAGAGTAAATGTACTTTGTTACTTTCCACCACCACTACTTTGTTGCTATACTGTATAGTTTAATGAATATGCTTATGGGGTCAAACTGAAGTGTTAGCTGACAGTAACTCTGTTTTGGTAAGGTCGTAGCACTGTGTCAGGCATGGCTTGGTGTGATGTGTGTATGTATTTATGGAGTTCACAATAATTAGTAATTTACACCACAAATGGAATTACCACTCAGTGAAGCGGCCAACATTAACCTCTTTCAGGTGATCAGTAAAGAAGCGGCCAACATTAACCTCTTTCAGGTGATCAGTAAAATGTTTTGGTTTCATGATGGAATCAGACGGACAGTTGGCCTGACAGCTGTAAAATGATCATT
>NW_026079963.1:0-1312 GCF_006386435.1 Epinephelus moara | reverse complement strand
TCAAAATTGCTGATGACATCTCTGAGAGGGAGCAAAGAGGATAGGCCCAAGCACTGAACCTTGGGGCACCCCGCAAGAAATGGGGGCAAACTCTGATTTATGAGGGCCAACAGCCACAGAAAAGGATCGATCAGACAGATAGGATTTAAACCAATGAAGGGCGGTCCCTGAGATTCCTACCCTGTCCCTCAGCCTGTCCAAAAGGATGTGGTGATCAACAGTGTCAAAGGCTGCACTGAGATCAAGCAGAACCAGGATAGTGGATTTACCGGCATTGGAGGCCATCATGATGTTATTGAAGACCCTGAGAAGAGCAGTTTCTGTGGAATGTAACTGACGATAAGCGGACTGAAATTTATCTAAGATATTGTAACTGTTCAACGCTGTCACTAACTGGTTTGCAACTACTTTTTCTAGAATCTTAGATACAAAGGGCAACTTGGAAATGGGCCGGTAGTTACTAAGAAAATCGGGGTCCAGATTGGGCTTTTTGAGAAGCGGCTGAACAACCGCTTGCTTGAAATGGGACGGGACACGACCAGAAACCAGTGAGCTATTGATTATGGAGAGCAGAGATGGACCAATAGTGCTGAAAACATTTTTCAGCAAAGTTGTGGGCAGGATATCCAGCGGACTAGAAGAGATCTTCATAGTGCACACAAGATCTGCTAAGTCTTGTAAGGAGACAGGTGAGAAATTGTCAATAATTGACTGTTGTTTGGGAGGATCAGGAAGGGAGGAGGAGGAGGGTGTTATACTGGCTTTGACACTGGCAACCTTATTCACAAAATACATTAAAAAATTGCTACAGTCCTCATCAGAGGACACAGGTAGAGCAGGCGGTTGCGCACCAGTAATGCTACTTATAGTGTCAAAAATGACCCTGGGATTTCTCTTGTTGGAGATGATGACATTTTAAAATAAGAGGCTCTGGCCACCCTAACAACAGAATTGAAATCAGCTAACAGTTCTTTAAAATAAAGACGATGTACATGAAGCTTGGTTGAGCTAACAGTTCTTTAAAATAAAGACGATGTACATGAAGCTTGGTTGATTTCCACAAGCGCTCAACTCTCCGACATTTACGACGAAGGCAGCGGATGTCATCGTTCAGCCAGTGAGTGGGATTAGCTGCGGGGATAGTTCGAGGCTTTAAAGGAGCAACCTTATCAAGAATAGCAGAGCAGTGTGAGTTAAAAGTTAAAACTTGGGACTCAACGTCAACATTAATACTAACAGGCTGCGCCACACTGTTAAAAGCGAATGAGAATTTCTCAACCGAGAGGTTATTTAACATACGGGTGAGTTTTGT
>NW_026079962.1:1722-3052 GCF_006386435.1 Epinephelus moara | reverse complement strand
TTAGGTGCAATCTCACAGGGGAAAAACGCATTTGGAAGCAGCTTAAAATGAAATATAAAAACATCATTCAAACAGGCAAGGCATATTTGACTTGGCCATGACGGTACCTTTCTTTAGTTTTATTCATATTTGATTTATCAAACAAAGTAGCTTAAAGTAGTTTAGATAACCTCTCATTCAGTGGCCATTGCATTAAGTACTGTAGGCCACTAGTAATTTAATCCCCCCAAAAATACTGTCTCAACTTTTATGTCCTCTTGCCTAATATCCTGCTTAGTAACTTTTGAGTTCTGCTCAGCCAACAGAAAGAAGGCAGAGGCCCGCAAAACATCAATATCATATAAAAAGCTACCTTTGTCAAAAAAAGCGTAGCGCGACGCACAACATTTGCTCTGATGAGAGCGCACGTCTGCGGTGGGTCAGATTTGATATGTGTGGCCGGAGAATGTTGTTGAGGGAAATGATTGAGTCCAGTGGCGTCACCAGGGGTGGGCTGGCCATAGGGAGGTTCAGGAGTATTCCCGAATGGCCGGTCTGTTCCAGGCCGAACCGGCCGGTGGTCGGAACATTTTTTTTACCCCATAAAACGCAGCCGTGGTTGACCGCAACAGCCTGCCCTCGCAGCTGCAGGTTGCACAGAGTGGAACGCCAGACTGGGTCAATCTAATATTTTGCATATTAAGGGGAGATACGAGCGGCCCCTCCCAATTTGAGCTGATCCTTGTTTCTATTGAAATGTGATTGGCTCAGCCGCTCAGTCATTAAACTGTCGTTTTCCTGTTGAAAAAAAAGAAAAAAAAGAAAGAGGAGCGGGGTAAGTTAGCAGACGCATAGTGCGTCCAAATTCACACCTGTTCTTCTCTGTGGATTTTCTCCGCGACTGTGCATCATAGCGAGAAGCCACGCGTATCTCGTGAAACAGCGGAACCTTAGCTTTCCAGACAAGACCACAGTTTTCACAGCGAAAAACAACGATAAAGTTACACTAAAATCATGAATAACAGAGCTTTCATACAGCTTTGCACACACATTACTCTTGGATGGATTACTCGCGAATGCAGGCTCACACACAAATGCGACACATATCACATGAAAGCGCAGGACCAGAGCTTTCCAGTGATACCACACACATCATTGATGAGTGTAATATACATGATGTGTAGTATTTTTACTGTAAAAATATAGAAATGTATAGATATCCAACAGGAAGTGGCAAAATATTGCACACAGGAATATTACACAGTATCAGAATCAGAATCAGAATCAGAAATACTTTATTGATCCCCGAGGGGAAATTATTTATGTTACAGGTGCTCCTTGCAAGAGAGGA
>NW_026079962.1:0-1633 GCF_006386435.1 Epinephelus moara | reverse complement strand
ATGATATTTTGGATGTCATACTATACTATGACTTTTTAATGATATTTTGGATGTCATACTATACTATGACTTTTTAATGATATTTTGGATGTCATACTATACTATGAATTTTTTATGATATTTTGGATGTCATACTATTTTTCGTAAATGTTACATTTTGACTTCTTATATTACATTTTTATGACATATTATAAATTTGATGATACAATAACTTTCATAGTAAAGTAATATGTCAAAACTATATTTGACTACATTTTGGCAAAATATGTAGTTATTGATTTCTGGCTTTGCAGACGTGTGCAGTCTGATAATTACTGGAGAATCATTTTAATCAACCCATCACCTATGCTGCAGAAGCCTCACTTCATATGTATTGCACGTAGTAAGCATCACTAACATACTGATCTGTGTGAACAAAGTGCTTTTTTGTACATGTATATTGTCCACTAGAAAATAAAATCCTGACAGTTAGTGACCTTGGTGCGGTGCAGAGTTCTTTGAGGCAGGGGAAGGAGTGCACAGTCTTGCGGCGTTCCTTCTTCTCTCTACGGACCCTCAGCTCCTCCAGAGTTCTTAGCTCCTCCACCCGAGTTGTAAGGCTGTCAACCTGACTCTGCAAGGTCTCCATGGTGCCCTCCAACCTGTGCACACACACAAATGTTTTTTCAGTGCTGCCTGTCATTATTATGGTGATGTAATTCTCTGTTTGATTAGCATACCATTCTCCTAAAGCTGCAGTGAGCCACTGTTACAACATAAAGAATGCGAAGGAGCATACTCAGAGAGAACAGAGGCAGCCATTGAAATCGTTAGTATTAAGGCCACTAGTATGATTTGTAAGTGCTTTAATCCCTGATCATGATTATGAAATTGTTTAAGAGAGCAAAAATGTTAAGTCCACTAAAGTTGCCCTATTATTTCCTGATGTGTGACATACTCTTGTTACAGAAATGTTTTTCCACAGTGTATGGTCACCTGTCTATTTTCTGCTGCGAGGCCTTGCTCTCCAGCACCAGTTTCTCGTTGGTGATCTCCAGCTCTCTGGCAGTCACATCCAGCTGTTCGTACACCTTTGCGTGCTGTTCGTTCATCTCCCTCAACATGTCCAGCTGCTTGGAGAGGTGCTGCAGGGAGACAAGTTCAGCAATTAAATGAGTGGAACAGCAGTTCATCTAACGCATTGATATGTCAGCTTTATGTCATTTTGATGGCATACTGAGCTATGACTTTTTATATAGCTTTTTTTTTAACACACTATACTATGATTTTTTTTTTTGGCATACTTTACTATGTCATTTTTTCATTAGATTTCTGCTGTGACAATGGCCTCCAGTCTGGAAACACATTTTGATTTGATTTGAGTCCATCTTACAAAGGAACATCAGACAATAAAAGCTGAAGACCACTTGTACAGTGTAAATTCAATGACACCTATCTCTTGTTTCTGTGGACGTTGAATGCACTTCTTTTAAGCCATGTTGGACTCAACCAAACAAATACATTGTGATGTGTTTGGCAGCAAGTCTAAAAGACACTGATGTGACACATAGCAGACATTTGCACTTGTCTGAAACACACACTCATGACAGTAACAGTGTTTTTTTGTTTGATGTGATTCACTCAGAGTTGTGTT
>NW_026079961.1:0-1090 GCF_006386435.1 Epinephelus moara | reverse complement strand
ATAAATAAAATTGATTGATTGATTGATATACAGTTGAGCTCCTAGCTATTATGATAGTGATGCAGTGGATAGAGGAGAACAACATTAGAAAAGCAGTCATCGCATCAGATAGCTGGGCAGCACTCACTAGCATCGAATCCGTTAAGTCCTGCAGGCTAGATCTGGTTTTTCAAATTCATCACTTCATTTACAGAATGTTCAGTAAGGGCATGACCGTCTGCTTTGTTTGGGTTCCTGCTCATGCAGGAGTAGAGGGAAACCAGGATGCAGATATTTTGGCAAAGCAAGCACTTGAATCAACAGCAGTCAATATGGAAGTTCCTTTAAGTAAAGCTGAAGGCAAAACATTTATCAAAAAACAGATGCGCAAAAAATGGCAGGAGTACTGGGAACTGAATGAAACTGGGGGGCATTTTTTGAACATCCAAAAACACGTTGGTTTGGGAAGAAGGCTGAGCGGGAGCAGAAAAGAGGAGACGGTCATCACCTGTCTAAGGATTGTGTACACCTGGCTTAACCAGTCCTTGTGGAGGACAGGGAGACATTCAACTTGTCTCTGCGCAAAATGTAGTTGTCCAGAAACTGTGCAACATGTGTTGCTTGAGTGCAGGGGTTATTTGGAGGAGAGGAAGAAACTGGCAGCAACACTGGAAAAACTGCTGAACTTAAACTCAGCATAGGAAACCTCATTGGGGCAGAAGCAGAGGGCAAAACATCCAAGCATCTCATGAAATACCTAAGGGACACTGGATTAACGGAGAAGATACAGAACTTTGTATTTACCTTTACCTTTTTTGTTTGTTTGTTTGTTTGTTTGTGTTGTTTTGTTTTGACTGCCACGCTTCTGTTCCACACTCCAGTCCGGTAGGTGGCGGTAATGCGCCTGATAAGCTGGTTGCCAACCGCCAATCAAATCAGAAGAAGAAGAAGCAAACAAGGAAAAGGCGCTACTCGCGTTTCCCAAATGACTGAGTTCACTTCGGGAGGTTAATCTATGAGTTAAACCTCGAGCCACATTTACTGTAGCCTACATTAGACAACAATGTGTTCAGTTGCGTCTTTGAGAGAGTTTGTCAACGAGCGACTAACT
>NW_026079960.1:0-1156 GCF_006386435.1 Epinephelus moara | reverse complement strand
GTGATTCCTTGACTGCTGAGTATTTGGTTTTAAAAATACTTATTTTGGACAAGAGCAAAAGTAGTCTAAAAGTTGAAGATGAGGTCGGGACCCACTAGGCCCAATTCCGGGCCCCAAATTCTGCTTCATCACAGTCAATCAGTAAACGATTAGGAGGTGCAAAATATCAACCGATTCAGCAGTGATTATAAAAAATTTATACAGATTTATTACCCATTTTCATCAGTTGACATTCAAGTGATATCAAGCTGACACTATCAATGCCACACTGTGTGTGTGTGTGTGTGTGTGTGTGGTGGAAAAATAGATTTATGCTTGGCTATGATATAACTTCCAATATGTTTTATTATATTTTATGCCTACATTTTTCCTTCCTATACATCAAGGAGATGCCTACTGGCTATTAATGTCGATGGTAATGTTATTGTACGAGACCCGATACTTTTCTAATAAGATCATCATCTGTTATTCCCACAGCGGGAAAAATTGTGGCGTTACAGCAGCAAAGGGGATAGTGTAATAACAAGAAGCATCAGCAAGATGTAAATGAATATGTAAACAGTAAAATAAAACCGTTGGGCAGTTGGGATGAGAGTCAGCACCTCCAAGTCTGAGGCCATGGTTCTCTGCCGGAAACCGGTGGATTGCCCTCTCCGGGTTGGGGGAGAGTTACTGCCTGAAGCGAGGGAGTTCAAGTATCTCAGGGTCTTGTTCACGAGTGAGGGTAGAACGGAGCGTGAGATGGATCGGCGGGTCAGTGCTGCTTCTGCAGTGATAGGGGCGCTGCGCATGTCCGTCCCGGTAAAGAGGGAGCTGAGCCGCAAGGCGAAGCTTTCAATTTTGGTCCATTTACGTCCCAACCCTCACCTATGGTCATAAGCTCTGGGTAGTGACCGAAAGAATGAGATCGCCGATACAATCGGCGGAAATGAGTTTCCTCCGTGGGGTGGCTGGGCTCAGCCTTAGAGATAGGGTGAGGAGCTCGGACATCAGGAGGGAGCTCGGAGTAAAGCTGCTGCTCCTTCGCGTCGAAAGGGGTCGGTTGAGGTGGTTCGGGCATCTGACCAGGATGCCTCCTGGACGCCTCCCGCTGGAGGGCCCACTGGTAGGAGGCCTCGGGGTAGACCCAGAACACGCTGGAGGGATTACATATCTC
>NW_026079959.1:0-1153 GCF_006386435.1 Epinephelus moara | reverse complement strand
TGTATACCCTCCACTACACCCCATGGAGGAGATTAACTTAACTTGGAAGGCATTCAAGTATAATCACTAGTTTCTTAGCTTCAAAGAAACAAAAATATCCAACCAGGCACTATTTTGTGTGTGTACAAACATTACTTCCATTATTCAAATTATATCCACAGATTCTCTGAAAGCCTGCACTACAACTTTCTGCCTCTTCATCTTATTTCCTGTGACTTACTTTCTTGTGGTCTCAAGAGCGTTGGGTACTGTGGGACCTGCAAGCAGAGGTATCTCTGAGGATTCTCAGCTTGACCTGTGTGAGCCGTCATTGGCCAGGCCCGCCAAAAGGACCATGACCTGCAAGCACCAAATCAATGCTGCTGAGTATCCTTAACTTTTCTATGTAGTTAGGAAATTTACCTGACAAGCCCTCACCCTTTTAACAGTTATACCTATTATTTACATGACTATTTCGTAATATTTCTCAGGAACTCTGGAAGTTGTTTGGACAAACATGGATTGTGTCCAACAAGGAAACAAAAAAGCAGTAATGCTCTGTTGATCTTGTGCTCACACAACTGAGATATGCAGTTAGTTCCCATGGAAGGCAAGTAGGCTTAAGGGCAGATTTAAGGTGGATAACCTACTTCAATTGTGTACCAGGCTGCCCCACCACATCCTGCAGTCTAAGAGATGGGAGCATAAAGCAGTGGAGGTTAGCCTGAGGTTTTTGTGCATCATCTTATTCACATTTTATGCTTAAAAAGATTTCAGGCCATCTGGAAATCACAGAGGGTCAGTCCCCTGCAGCCATGCCTCTGGCTCAGTGCTCTAATGAATCCATTTACCATGCCTCTGGCTCAGTGCTCTAATGAATCCATTTACAGTGGTGGATGAAGTACCTGAAAGTCATACTTGAGTAAAAGTACAGATATCTTAAAATAATGTGGTAGAAGTTAAAGTCACCTATTATATTACTATAGTTAGATAATAGGTGACATTAATATACACACCGATCAGCCAAAACATTAAAACCACTGACAGATGACATGGACAATACTGACCATCTCGTTACAATACCATGCTCTGCTGGGAAACCTTTGGTCCTGGCATTCATGTGGATGCCACTTGAAGCATTTCACTCATCCAAACACTGCAGCGGACCAAGTAC
>NW_026079958.1:0-1359 GCF_006386435.1 Epinephelus moara | reverse complement strand
GCACAGGACTAGAGCTTTCCAATGATACCACACATATCATTGTGCTGTCATCACATCATGCTATAAATCCATCAAATCAATCATGTCCGCCTGGCACAAACCACATGTTTTGGACAGCTGTGAAGTGACAGAATGTCCCACCATCATGGTTCTTATATTGCTAGATTCCAGAGAGTCTCCCCTCTTCATATATGGCAGAATATGTCTTCTTCCAACTTGCTATGCTGACATACATGTAAAAATGTAAGAATTTAGTACACCCTAAAAACTCTTGGGTTATGTCTTTAACCCAGTTTCTGGGTTACTCGTGTTGGGTTAAATTTCTGGGTTATTTTTCGGAAAGTTAACCATTTTCTGGGTCATAGGGCTATTATTTTAACCCAATTCCTGGGTTGTTTGAGTTTCTGGGTTATTTTACAGAGAATAACCCAGTTGTTGGGTTAGAGGTAGTTTTTTTGTTTTTTTCTTGGCCATGTTTATTTTCTTGGAGGGTAGTATTTTATGAAGTTAAATATATTTTATAATATAAACTAATATCACCCTAACGTTGAACTGAAGTGAATGAGGGTTTTAAAAAACAATTTTCGTCACCCTATCTGGCCATTAAAAGAGACTCAACGATTAATTGCTTGGCTTTTAATTTTAGTTTGACCCCGGCTTCAGATCTTGAGATTTTTTTTTATTATTACTATTTTTATTAAACAATATGAATTTACAAAACATACAGGGAAATATTTCCAGCACAAACTTCAAAATGAAATACATGAAAGAGACAAAAACAAACATTAGAGCTCCGGACGTCACGTGACTCGGTTTGTTTACATCGCCATGTTGGCAGGAAAAGCTTGAGCAAAAATGAATGGCACCAGTGCTGATTTCAAGCCATCAGAGTTCACTGCGCACTTTAAATCCACGGAAATTGAGCGATATATCGCAAAACTTGACAGATTAAACTTAACAGACCCTTATAATGCCCATGGGGTGCTTTTCAGAGTATTGAAACAGCCGGGGCGGACAATATCCCAGACCTGTGTTACGGTTCAGCTAGCGACCGTGTTAACTGGCGACCTTCAGCCGAATGAGTCTGTGGTTGTCTTAGTTACGGCAGCTGTCCTCACGAATGCCTCTTCTAGTTTTTCCATACAAAGTCAAAACATACCTCTTTGAAATCTTGTCTCAGGAAACGTGTCACGTACTAACACTCTGTCGCCTTTTGAACGTTGCTTGTTGTTACGGACTTTGTTGAAAACAGGACGAGAGCAAGTCGCCAGTTAACAGGGTCGCTAGTTAAACCGTAACACCTGCAGTATCCTGTCATCTACAACTGGAAGGGTAAGTGTCACTTAATGTACGGTAGCA
>NW_026079957.1:0-6987 GCF_006386435.1 Epinephelus moara | reverse complement strand
ATGGGGTGGCAAACCAAAACCAAAAGCTATAAATAAGTTCAAGAAGTTTGATTGTGCTGTTTAGGTATACAGGCTCGTTGATATCTATATAAATATGGAGAGATTGGAAAATAAGGGATTGCTGATACACTTTGGTTTCTTATTTTACAGTTACTAGTACTAATTATCTGATGTGCGTACTGCATAGACTAATACCGCTACAGTTAACATGTTTTAATGTGTTTTGTATCTATACATGTTAGACGCTTCATTGTACTTCAAAGAAGCCGGTTGTCCTTTTCTTTAAAAAGACATGATCAGCTTAAATATAAACGAGTGCATTGATTGTAAAGAGCAAAACATTTACTGGGAAGAAGCCATATCAAGTTTAGGGGAGACTTGTGAGTACCCCTAGAACCCATTTTCATTCAGATATCTTGAGAGCTCAAGGGACCCCTTGGAAATGGCAATGCCCAGTGGTGTAGTGGAGGGTATATGCAGGTAGAGACGGTATACCTGTGTCTTTTTTTTCTGGCCGCTTACAGTATACCCACCTATTAGCTAAAAAACATTGGAATATATAGGAGAGTATACCCACTTTGTCCTTGGTAGCCAACCCATCTATCTAGTTGTACACCCACCCAACTCATCAATTGCCACTACACCACTGGACATGCCAAAATTTAGCCTAACTTTGGAGTGTAAATTAGCCCTCTTTCTGGCAAGCTATACCGACATGATTGGTACCAATGGATGCCTTACGTCATCTAGTTTCACAAGATACCACTATCTAGCTTCAAAAAGTGAGTGTGCCACAGCCTCTTTAAAGCAGTAATGCAGCCTTCAGTTGTTTTCGCTGGAGGCAGGGGTTATGGCCCCTCTTGACCCCCCCTTGGGGGCACCACTGCTGTGTATGTGTTTTTGATTTCCAATATATATGAGAAACATACCCCATGGCAAACTTCAACCCAGTCAATACCCCAAAGAAAAGTTCAGTCTAGGTCAAATCATTGCAAGTAAATATAACCCTCTCTTCTAGGTCAGTATTAATCAGCAGATGTTACAGTATGAAAGCCATGAAACTGGACACAGTCGACCTACTTTGAAAACTACAGTATTGAAAACTTGAAGCTACCAACATGCAAACTCTGCCGTTTGTAAATGTCTGATGTGTGTCCACATGGTCACAAAACACTTCAATACAACCTACCTTTCAAAATAAGACTCCTTGCACTGTAGCTCCTCAACACTGTTTCTGACCATTTGGTGTGTGGTCAGTGAACTCTATGACATGTTCCATTTCTATAGAGCTCATGCTGAGACAAAGTGACACACCAGGTCTCCCCCCTTTTCTGTCTCTGTTACTCACTTTTATGCATACATTAGCACACCTGTTGGCTGACACGTAAAAATGGATTAGAGGTTCTTTGTGAGCAATCCCTCCTCCACACTGCGGGATCTTCAGTCATAATTGCCTTGCCTCTGTAGCATTCGGCAGGGAAATTCTGGCCTGAGAAAGTTACTGACTAAGGCTCTCTACTTGCACAACTATTAGCGCCATGGTGCACTTAACCCCTAATTGCCCCGCTGGAACTGTGCAGTGATTGGCAGTACAAGCCTGAGCTACACTGAGCTGCTGTGTGAATGCGTGTAATTGTGTTAAAGTGAAACATGGTGTTATTAAAACAAAAAGTACTTAGATGTCAGCTAGCTGCTTGGACCATTTCCCCGTCAGTCCTTCTGACCATGGGCTTTACCTTCTCAATGTGAAAATGGCTCCTGGCATTAAGCTGTGAAGAACCTGCAGTGCATTAGTAACCAGAATTTGTAAAACCTTTAACAGCAATAATAAGGCATATGAAAGAAAAGAAAATATTCAATGCCCACATTGTTGCTAACACCAGCATGTTGTTACTTTTGTGCACAATTCTGTAGATATTATATCCCATGTTCATGTGTCATTGTGTGTTTTCCCACCAGTTTGTGGAGACCATCAGCAGTAAGCAGACTGAGCTGGACACTTTTATTGCAGAGGGTTACAAGACAGCCTTGTCTGAGGAGCGTCGCAGGTACTGCTTCCTGGTGGACCGCCAATGTGCCGTGGCCAAGAACAACAGCGCCTATCACGGCAAGGTAAGTGTCACTAGACCACCAAGAAGACTTTTTACAATCAAACAATGTCAAGGAGAGACATTAGAGCCTTAAAATAAGAATAGATAAGGATATGTTTCAGTCATGGTCTATGTTCTCAAGAGGACAGCTGTTTCAGTCAATACTGCCACTTTAAAGCCCTATTACAGCCACTGTTACTTCCAGTTTTTTGGTTAACATTCTTTCTCAAACAGAAGATGGGTGTGTGGTTAAAAGTTGGACATACTCCATTGAGCATGACAATGAGATTGACATCTAGCATACATTTTAAAGCGATAGGATCAATATTAGCATGGGTCATGGTAGCGGTAGCTCCAGCATAACCATATCCATCTTAACTATTTAACCAACTGTTAATATGGGCATCTAGTGTGTTTGTTAGTGTCCATAATGGACCCAATGGCATTTGTTTTGCCGGTACCAGCTGGCAGTTGCAAAAACTTTATCCCGTAGCTGACTGTACTCTGTAAATGTGAAATTGTTAACTTGCTCATGTTGAGCAAACATTAGGAGTCGAAAATCTAATGAAACAATCCCAAAATGAAAGCTTACCTTCTTGTTTTGCCAGTGATTCATACAACCCTATGCCGTATGTGCCCTGCAGGTGTAGCTAATAAAAAGGTACATCCTGTGGTACATCCACTCTGCAAACAGCTTTATCTGTTACGTCTTTAACGTAGGCAAAATACAAGACAAGTTGACTTGCTAGCTCACAACAAGATTTTAGTGTTGCTACTGAGATGCAAAGATGCATGATGTATGACCTGCAGCTTCTACTGTAGTCATACATCATCCTCCCATTCTAGCAACAACCTTTTGTTTTTCACTTTTAGCACGGTAGGTAGAAAAAGATTTCCGCACACTTAGTACTTCACGTTATTGTTGAGCTTACGGTCTATAAGACCTTCATCAGAGCATACATGAGGCAACAATGGACAGGCTGGTAAAAGTAACCAATCACTGGCTGTATGCAATACACCTGTGTGCAACCCTGGTGGTAGGAGCTCCACCTTCTGGGAGTTGTAGTTTTTTTAATGCTGGATGGCAAACTGAAAGGCATACAAATTGAAGCCATATTTGTCTTGTCGGACAGTACCAAAATATAAAACAAGGGTGGAACACAGTGAAAACTTTAACTTTTAGCTCAAAAATTAAGCGATTTGTCAAAAATATGTTTAAGATTCAAGAAGTTTATCGTCATAGCGGTTTACACCTTACAATGAAATTCTTTATTACCAGTCTCCCTTTACACTAAACAAAAATAAAAGTAGAACTAAAGTTAGATTTAAGAAAAATAGCTAAATGAATAAGCAGAAACAAAGAAATAAGTTTAAAAGTAAAGTGCACCATGCCTCATGGAAACAGTCAGTGAGGGTGGTGCAAACTGTGAGGCTGATCCTGACAATGTTGAAATATAAAAGTGGCAAAATATACTAAAGGGAAGCTAATACAAATCCTAAGAAAACAACCTAAGTTAAAGTTCAGAGAAAAATAAAATCTATAGGCGTTATTTTATTTAGAGTTTTCCACTCAAAAACTATTCTGCCTCATTAGGACTGCGCGGGTGTTGTTTTGACCACATTTGATTGACAGTGATGGCAACACAAGCAAACAACAACTCAGCTGTCATCGTATTTTGAAACGTTACTAAACTCTGATTGGTGCACAGAAATGCATTACATCACTTTTTCCCAGCTGAGCCCTGCCCTCTTAAAATGAGCGAGAAAGGAAGGGAGGAAGAGGCAAATACCCAGTGTCTCATTTGATTTAATCATGTGTCACTCAAAGCAAGAAGCTGATTGAGAAAGTTGTTTTTCATCCTTCAATAACGGCTTCGCACAGATATGAGTTTATTGTCACCTTGAACTAGTGTTTCCTTGAATAATTTGTACACTCATCAGCACTTTTCTGCGGCAGTTTCTCACTAACTAGTGGTTCAGTACTTTTGATCTTTCAGCTAATCAGGAACAAAAGTGTCTGTCCCTCATTTTGAAAAAGGCAGAGCTTGTTAGATCAATTCATAAAACTTAGCTCATTCCCTTCCTGCTATTGTGTTGATTCTAGCCAACTTCTCCCCATCTGTCATCTGTGTTTTATTTGAAGACTCACCTGCTGTAGACCATTGTTCAGCAAAAAGAGCAAACGAGGAGATATATAATTCAAAGTCGCATTAGCTTTGACCGCTCACAGGGGCCTCCTCATTTTAAAAATTCATTAAGACGGTAGACAATGCCCAGCTGACAGGCATATCTGAAGCCGTAATCCATCATTGCACCTTCGCACGTCTGGCCACCTTTTCGGATGGAGAGCTTCCTCGCTTGTTCAGTTCATGAAAGACTTCAGTGGGGAAAATAAGCGTCGAATGTAGATAAAGATGGACCGGAATCAAAGCTCAGTGCAACAAACGGGACAAGAGTGGCAAACAGTTTCTCACCCATTTTGTTTACAGCAGTCATTACAGAGTTTTGTAATACCTGCTTGTTGTTTTCACATCGCTGCTGACATTTGAAGCAAAGAACCTTTGAATCCAAACAGATCCCCCCCTCTTTATCATAACATCAAAGGTAATGGAGCGATATTAACAAGGCTTTAGTTTTTTATGCTTGTTGTTTTGTCCATTATCCAAGAATTTGATATTCTTCGGTAATGAAGTATATCAGTCTCTGGGGATTACTGGTGGGTGTCAGCTGCCAGCCTGAAGATGTGGCTGGAGGAGGACTGTGTTTGTGTGTGTGTGTGTGTGTGGCTGGAGGAGGACTGTGTTTGTGTGTGTGTGTGTGTGTGTGTGTGGACTGTGCTGCCTCCTCTTTTTGCAACATGGAGTCTAGTCATTAATCAGGATGGGGCTGTGCGTAGGAAGAGGTTACCTTCAGCAGACTGAAGAACCCTCTCCCAGAGGGTTCCTAGTGTGTGTTTGTCTTTGTGCAAAATGGAGTGTGTCTGTGTGTGTGTGCGCGTGTATGAAAGAGGGAGAAAGAGATGGTAGGAGCTGCGACTTACTACATACAAAGAGACAAAACTGTCCATGTCTTCCACACGTGTGTGCATGTATGTATACCATACAGTCACACACAGTGTGGATTTCAGTCTGTTCATTAAACTCTACTTCTGTGGTTGTAGAAAGAACAGCCGTGTCCACAGGCTGTGAGATGCTGCAGTGGGCAGCATGGTTGTATGTATGTCCATCCCACAGCCTCACCCACGCAGCACATCACCATAGCTGTGCAAAGGGCAGTGGTCAAGGCTACAGAGTGAGAACAAACCTCTGAGAACTAAATGCTTTTTTTGTAAGAGAGAGAAAATAGGGAGAAAATTGAAGGTTTAGCAAAGAAAATGCTTAACTGAGCTTTTTCTCTGGTCACGTTGCCGCTACATCAATATCATATTTTTATGTTTGTGTGTGTGTGTGTTTCTCCAATCTTTCCTTCCTGCTTCCAGGGTAAAGACCTTCTGACCCAGAAGATCCCAGTGTGGCAACAGGCTTGCTCAGACCCTAACAAGCTGCCAGAGAGGGCCATGCTCCTGGCCCAGCAGATGGGCTCTGCCGCCCTCGGTGGCACGAGCCCCCTGCATACCTCCAAATCCAACTTGGTCATCTCAGACCCTATCCCCGGGGCCCAGCCTCTTCCTGTGCCCCCAGAGCTGGCTGTTTTCATGGGCAGTGGCATGGGACACCCAGCAGTGAGTTTGTTTTCTGTTTCTATTTATTTTTTATTTGTCCTCTCTTCATAAGGCAAAGCGGTTTTGGTAAAAGAAACTTTAAAGTTCCCATATTATGCTGATTTTCAGGTTCATATTTAGATCTGGGGTTTCCATTAGAACATGTTTACATGCTTTAATGTTCAAAAAATACTTGACTTTCCGTTTACAGTCTGTGCTGGAACACCTGTACTCACCCTCTGTCTGAAACGCTGCCTTTTAGCGCCTGTCTCTTTAAGCCCCCCCTCCCAAAAAAGCCCAGTCTGCTCTGATTGGTCATTGTTTCCAGGTCTTCCAAATCTGTGCTTTCAGCTTCTCTGCACTGCCATTTCAGCAAGGGAATGACTGTAAAGTCACTGTAACAGCACGTTCTACCTTTATGTAGTAGAGTTGTGACATCACAACTTCACAGAAGTCCTGATGGCTCGCTTAAAGGCACAGTTCCTGAATACGGACTGCCTGCATTTCTCTGTGATACTTTCACATGGGGCTGGGCGATATGGAGAAAATCACATATCTCAATATTTTTTACCACATCATAATGTCGATATTGCGACAGCATTTGCACAATGGGATTTTTGATAGATCATCATTAGTAATGCGGCTCTATCACTTTACTTAAATATGGCCTTTAAAACCAGGAAGAGACAGCACTAATGATATTACGATATCCATAATGTATGTGGTATCTAGTGTCATATCAAGATATCAGTATATTGCCCAGCCATACTTTCACAGTGTTTTTAAAGCGCCTCTGCCTGTTTTATAATTTAAAAAAACAACACATGGCAGTGGACTAATTAATATACACAAAGAGAATTTGGTTGGAAATGTCTCATTAGATTCTTCATCAGCCCAAAGCAGAAAGCACATGCTACAGGAGAGGCTCCCAAGTGCTGGAAATTGTGCAGGAGCCAGGATGCAAATCACTGGCATCTATCTTGGGAGTGTCCTGTAATAAGACAGTTTCGGTCTGAGGTGCACAAAATACTGGAGGGCATTTTTAACATAAAAATACCTTTCCTATTTAAAACTTTTATTTAGGAAAAGCTGACTTGCAACCTGAGTACTTAATTGATGTTTTGATATCTGCTGGTAAGAAAGCCATCACAAGACATTGACTTCCTTCTTCTCTAAAAAAAAAAAAAAAAAAAAAAA
>NW_026079956.1:0-5536 GCF_006386435.1 Epinephelus moara | reverse complement strand
ACACACACACACAAACACTCATGTGCAGACACACACAAGGCCCATTCTCCAGTGGAACGCTGGGCAGAGGTTGTCACGGTGATAACAGACCCACACTTTTCCACCCCAGCCCCCCGAGCCTCCACCGCCCCTCCCTGACGGAGAGAAATTAAGAAGTGGTATTATTCCAAATGTGGAATGTGTGAGCGTGAGTGTGCATTCCCGTCCCACCGGTGGCATTCCCAGATAGGATGGTGGGGTCCAGTGAGGCTGTGGGATCGGTGGGCCCTGTGGAATGATACGCACACAATCGCCTTACACACTCACTTTGATGCATCGAGCCTCTGTTGTGGGTTTGAAGGCTTTACACGACCTCTTGAATAAAAGATTAGACCAACAAGTGAAAAGCAGGACTGTCAGATCAATGGCAAACGTTGTTCTGTGTGTTCATACAGATGTATAAGTGATATATAGAATACGCCATTCATGGCTAGAGTATGAACTAGTCTTTCTGTTCAGCTTGCAGTTACTAAGCTCAATTTCAGTGTGGGGGTGGATACTTTCTGACATGTGCATGATGTTAATATGCACGGAGGGGCCTGTTCTGTCCTTGACCTGCCACTTATTGATGTAATGCTTTTGAATCTTTAGAAATGTTCGCCCGCCTACGTCAATTTGTCAGATATTAAAGCAATGAAGATGACGCAAAAATGATGCATTTCCAATATTTTCAATGCACAATGCGCACATGTGAAAACCTTAATATCCGAGAATGTGTTTTTTTGTCTTGATATAAAGAAAGGAGAAACGCCTTAGACAGCATTCCCTCTCTGACTCAGTGAAAGGAGACATTCTACCTCTTTTCACAATCTCCTCTCCTTTCGCCATCTATCCATTCCTCGCCCTGCAACACCTGGTCCAATCATACAGCAGTAGCTATGGAGGACAGAGGGGAGACTAGTGATTGGCTGCGAGCCTGAGGCTGCCTTGTCCAATCGTCGCTGGAGCTCACATCCTGGGATGCTGAGCCCCAACTCACCTCCCTTCTGGCTGAGCACAGTGCAGCGCAGACAGCCAGTGAGTCATGCAGGGAGAGGCACCCAGGATCTGGCTTACACTGAGATTCACACGCACACACACACTCCACATACATACACATTTTAACAGGCTGCGCTTGAGGCGGAATGACCTGAGGAAAAGCAAACAGGCTGTGACGTTGCTCAGGAAGACGATGGTGCTGAAGCACTGACGTCGGGTTATGTAAGATTCAAGTAAAATACCAACAGATGTCATATTAGATGTAGCATGTATTTACAAACACACACAGAACCCCAGAAATGATGCACACTGTGGTGAGGTCAGATTCCTTCCTCTCCAGTGGGCTGCAGTTTTCACATACAGTATGTAACACTGCAGTAGGTCCGTTTCTAAATGCATTACACAATGGACAGATGTCTGTCCCTTGTTGCGAGAGAGGGCAAGAAGGAAGAGACATTTAAAACAAGATAACAAGGAGGCCACATGTGCTCTAACTAAGGTAGACAAAATGTACTCACTTTTATCTCATCCAAATCAATAGAGTCGGTAAGATGTTACATAATTTACTTGTGCTATGCTCCAGAGAAGTAACAACCTTTTTAATAGTCTGTTAGAGCAGCACAAAATCTCTCTTTCTAAAGAGCTGGGGATTAATAATGACTACAGTGATGCAGAAAAGAGAGAAGATGAGAGACAGAAAGAATGAAAAAAAAACCCCACCAGGAAGCAAAAGCTGAACTAAAAAACAGGTCATTAAAAGTGCCAGGCAGATAAATGATGTGTCGATGGTGTTTCTTACTGGATCTGCCAGGCTGTTTGGAGACAGGCAGGGAGACCTCGGTGAGGGGAAGGATGTAGACCTCGGGGCCATTCTGGGAGGAAGGCGAGGCCAGGGCGGAGAGATCTGCCTGGTACTCCTCTCCCTCAGTGTTTTCAAACTCCTGGTGCAAAGACACATGCTGGAATTAGTCATCCACTCGCAGCCATCCTACCACTGAGATAGTGGGAGACAATGGTTCAACTGTGAGGGCATTCAAATGCACTGAGGCACGCCCACAGAGCTATATACATAAGTCATGTACATTGTGGGGTGTATTGTGTGGGTCGCGACAAAGACACTGTAGGGGGAACACACTAATGCATGTGTTCAAACTGTATACACAAAGCCCGTCTTTATTTCGTTCCTCCTCACACTCACGTATATAAACCAAGGCTCCTATCATGAAAAAACTAAAACCTCAACACCAAGAAATTGTCTTTACGTAGTGCCAATACTGTAAGTTCAAAAATTAATAAAACAATATGACTCCATATTTACAGTTATAGCTTATGTTTGTGGTTTTACAGAGTAAAAAGTACATTTTAGCATGTATTTTCACCTATGGGGAGTTGGAGGATTTGCCATTGTCCTGGTTATTTTGAGCTACATGCTGTTACATGTATACTTATCGTAAGTTTCCCCAACTTCAAGTCTTTATAAAGACTGAAAAACACCAAAAGTTTCTGTTGAGTGTTTGCCCTCATATCACCTTGTGACTACAAAATCCTGAATTGCAAAACAAAAACACATTTACAATAGAATGGTTAAAGGGACAGTTCACTCAAAAATCAAAAATATATTGTTCCTGTTACATGTAGTGCTATTTATCAGTCTACATTATTTTCGTGTGAGCTGCCAACTGTTGGACATGTTGACCGTTGAGATGTCTGCCTTCACTCAAATGTAATGGAACTAGATGGCATTCGGCCTGTGGTGCCCACAGCGCCAAAGGACACATCTGAAAAACTCCACAGCAATGTCTCTTTCCAGAAATCATGACCTGGTTACTCTAGATCAGTGGTTTTCAAACTTTTTGTGCCCAAGGGGCAAGCCGAAATCTCAAGGCACACCTGTAATAGCTTCTATAATGTGTGTTGTCACTCTCATCACGACATAAGACAATAAAAAAATAAGACCAAAAAAAAAGAGACAGGTAGCTTTCGTTATACTGGGTTGTCTTCGTTGGTGCTTTGTTGTAATTTGCTCCGAACAATAGAGCAATCCATTGTCACTCACGGCTTTCTCTTTTTACATGTTACCATCCCTCACACTGGCTGCCAATCAGGGCTTTTGATGTGTCACACACTTATTCCCATGCACATACGGTGACAAATAGGGTTCCCCGTGAAGGTTTTTTTAAAAATTACATTTTTAAGCTAGAGTTTGCCTCTTTTTTAGGACAAGATTGCACACAACACTGATACAGTCTATTAAAAACTCATTCATAACTTTGTTTATAGGCCCAGTTGAATATTGCAGTAATTATGAGTGGTTATCCCCAAATCCCACGGCACACCTGGATTTGCATTGTGGCACACCATTTGAGAAACACTGCTCAAGATAATCCACAGACCTTGTTGTGAAGTTTGACGCAGGAACTACTTTCCTTCTACTTAACTACACTGCGCAGAAGGAAGGGTGCATCTGCTCACCTGAGCTAGCTAACATTATAGGTCAGGCATTACAGCTCACACTGTCATGAGTACGAGCCTCTTGTCCATGAGTAGATGCATGATTCCTTGCGGTGATACGGCTGGTGGGTGTTGTTCAGTAGAGAGAATCCACAAGCTGAGTGCCAAATAGTTCTATTGCTGTTTAAGAGAAGAAAGACATCTCTGCAGTCAGTATCTCAAATACTCATCATCTCCCACCAAAACTATTTAGCCTGATAAAGAGCACTACAGGTAAGAGAAAAAAAATGTTTTTGATTTGGGGGTGAACTGTCACTTTAAGTGTCCAGAGACACTTGAGAAGGGAGAAGGAGAGAGTGGGGACTATCATCAGCTATGTAGGAAAAAAAACTCTGGTCCCTTTACTGCAGATTCACCCCCCCCACCTCCATACTAAGATGGATGAGGATGAGCGGGAGTGGAAAACAATGACCCTCTCTCTTTCCGTCCCTGTACACCATATCCCACATCCTCTGCTCTGTCTGTCTGCTTTACCCCTGCTTCCCTCCTTTCTGCCCCTATCCGTTATCGCTCCCTGGTCTACTGCAGTGTCCTTGCTCTCTAATTGTTATAGTGTGTCCCTATAGAAACCCCCATATACTATAGTCACAGTGCTGACATACTGCAAAGTAGGAAGGTGATATATTTGATACTTTGCACATATATAGCAGAGAGAAATCCTGCATTGTCCTTTTCATTTTCTCTCCTTTTCCTCTTCTACATATAGCTTCAAAATCTGATCCGTCTTTACTCAGCTGAGTAGCTATTATTTTGTACTTTCAACACATAGACATGGATCTACCTTTCAGCTATGAAGAAAAAACAGAGTGGTGGAAGATGCCAAAAGAAACAGTACAGTAAAGTAGACACACATATTCTGCAGCATGAGGGAGATCACAGGGTAGATAAGCATTGTGCTGTCAGGGTGAGTCAAGATATGAAACCTTAAAGGGAAACTTTGATATTTTTCAAACTGGACACTGTTTTCCCATGTATTTTGTGTCTGAGTGACTAATGAAGACAACAGTTTTTGAGAGTGATCCAGCATTGAGAGAGACCACTCCAGCTGCAGCAGCGAAACAGGCTCCAATGTAATCCCTATGGGGCAATTGTGTACTGTCAGTTTACGTCCACTAAAAGTGCTTGTTTTTACCACTGACAGGCTCAGATTGTTATTCTAAGTGTCTGACAAAATTACAGAAAAGACCCTACGGAGAAATGAAATGTTTTTCCTTACCTTTCCCAGGTATGTTATTGTGACAAAGTCTTACTTGGGGAGAAGTCTTGTTCTGAAATTTAGTGAAAGGTGGCTTATTGCAGGAGAAACAATGATGAGTGAGAGTTGGAGAGAGCAGTGCCAGCAAGAGTTTGTTGTGTTGAAAGACAGAAAGTGTAGTTTAGTGTTATCTACAAGATTTTCAATGTCATAGCTGAAAATTTACCTGATTTTGACAATGTGGAAAAGTCTGTCAGATTTCGTAATAAGACCTCTCCTCGAGCAAGGCTTCACTACACACATGGTCAAACAGAACAGATCAGCAAAAGGTCTATAATGTGGTCAGACACAATTTGAGCCTGTCAATGACAAAAACAAGTACTTTTAATGGGACATAAATTGGTACATCCTTAGGGATTAAATTGCAGCCTGTTTCGCTGCTATCGCTAAATACTGGGTCAATTTCTAATACAGTTGTCTCCATTAGTCACTCAAACACAAGAGCATGGAAAAACATGGTCCATGTTCAGAAAGACTAATGTTTCCCTTTAAGATTCCTACCTGTTTAACCCTATGGGCCCGAACGACGCATAGTGCATCCAAATTCACAAAGAGAAGGGTATATCACGGGTATACCACGCATATCACGTGAAACAGCGGAATTGTAGCTTTCTGACAAGACCAAGCACTTGTCGGTAGTCCAATGTTTTCACAGCGGAAAAAAATGATGTTACACTAAAATCATGAATAACAGAGCTTTCATACAGCTTTGCACACACGTTACTCTTGGATGGATTACTCGCGAATGCAGGC
>NW_026079955.1:0-1130 GCF_006386435.1 Epinephelus moara | reverse complement strand
ATGCTGTCCAGGACGTCATCAAACTGCATCCACACGATGTTGTCTGACGATTTTGGCCATTTGATCCTCTTTCCTTGACGAATGGATTGGGGTTGCCGGAGGGGAACTTGATGGGTCTGGTCTCTGGTGCTGGGGCAGCTCGAGTGCGGAGAGATCTTCAGCACTGTGGGGTGCTTCGTGGCTGGAGTTCTGCTTCGTCTCATCGGGCACTTGGGTTGCTGATGTTCCGCACCTGCTTGAACTGATCTGGTGTATTTTGAGCCCTTTGGTGTTTTTGCAGACTTTTCCGCAGCAGAACCTGACTACAAATTGGCCGATACCTGTGTGTCCGTCCCGTTGAGTCTCTCATTCTTCCCCTCTCTCAGGAGACTGTGGGGTATTGCTCATTTGGTTCCTTCATAGCTTGAGTTGGTGCCCTTTTGCGAGTGCTGCCCAGCCTTGTGTGCCCGCGCCAGTCTTTCCTGGAGGTCAGATGTCTCTCCAGCATCACCGACCTTTCTCGGTTGATCTTTCCTGGAAGCCACTGGTTACCCAGAGATGACTTGTGACATACACTTGTAGGTGCGTTGTGTTGTTACCTATCTAAGGTAACTGTAGCTTTTGGGCGGGAGCAGATATCATCAGGTGGTGCCCAACTGTCACTGTGTGTTTCGGCCCTCGACCACAACACACTCGAGTTAGAAGGCCGGCAGTGGTTGGCCACATCACTGCCTATCTGCTCCAAGGCCCAGAGCTGACAATAATCGCCATGCTGACTTGGCTGGGAAACCTCTGCATCCAATGTCCACCGGGAAGAGCCACGCCTGCTAACCCTTGTCCTTACAATCCTGGACTAAGGACTGGTACTTCAAGACCTTCCTCTTTTGGACTTATTCAATAGACTTAAATGGTTTTCCACACTGTGAGGATGTATTAAGACACAATAGTGATTTGGCTCTTTGTAAAGCCAGCGTCACTCAGCGTCGACTTAAATCAGACATCCTTTACTCTTATTTTGGTGTCTCCAGGATTTACTACAGAATGTCACACAGGCAGATTTTGGTTTTCTGGTTTTTATTTCTGTAAGTCGTCGAGGATCTACAGTATCAGTTCACAGCAGAATCAAACGTAAAAAAAATCATGTAAAACAA
>NW_026079954.1:0-1043 GCF_006386435.1 Epinephelus moara | reverse complement strand
TCATTGTTCGCAATTTTGCAAATGGAAATTTAATTCAAAAGTGGGCGTGCCTTACATCACACGATTCAGCCTAATTCAGGGAACACTGAGATATAAAGTTTCAAAACGTGCAACATGTTATATGGGAGTTGTGGGCCAAAAACGCTTTTGCATTGAAAATAGTGCCACCTGCTGGTCATTTGTGGTGTGTGAGTTACAGGGGCCAGTCTTTACAACCCCTATCAATTTCATTTCCATAAGTGTTATGGTGTTGGCACAGTGCCAAATATTAAGTTAGACTGCCACCACAGCACCACCTAGTGGCAGATCGGTAACTCCTTTTTCAGATATCCTCAGGAGGGCATTGACAATAATTGTTCTAAGATTCATGTTAATCCGAGCAACCAATGTGGAGATATAAAATACTTCAATTTAAAGAGCGCCACCTTGTGGTCATCGCCTGACATTTTGCACAGAGCCTCAGGGGCTCATGGGGAAGTGGTAAACTGAGTTTCATGTCATTCGAACGCACCAATGTGGAGATATGCGACACTTGCTGTTTTGTACCAAATCTGCAGGAAGCTGCTATTTAATAACTTCAGTATTCTTTGGAATATCAAAATTCTTTTAATTACTTTTTGTCAGAAGAGTCCACAGATGATGTGTGCAAAGTTTCGTACAAATCGGTGAAATTGCCTAGGAGGAGTTTGAAAAAGTAGGTTTGCAGCATTTTGCGAATTTGCGGAAAAAAAACTGTTGGCGGAAATGTGCGTGGCCTATATCACAAGATTCAGCATAATTCATTGAACGCGTGCATACAATGTTTTTGAATGTGCCACAAAGTATATGGGAGTTATGAGCCAAAACGCACTTGATTATAAACTCCTTGATTATAGCGCCACCTAGTGGTGGAAATTCAGGATGACAATAGATTATAAAATCTTTCGCCAGACCAAATGCGTGTGCCAAATTTGGTGAGTTTTTGAATTTGGGAAAGGGGACAAATTGGGGATTAAATGTTCGTAAGAATAAGAATAATAATTAAAGCTGCAAGCAGCTGTGAT
>NW_026079953.1:0-1490 GCF_006386435.1 Epinephelus moara | reverse complement strand
AGTATAGTGTTGTCTAGCTTTAGCTAACATTAGCCTGTTGGTTTCCAGCATAGTGTTATCTAGCTTTAGCTAACATTAGCATGTTGGTTTCCAGCATAGTGTTATCTAGCTTTAGCTAACATTAGCATGTTGGTTTCCAGTATAGTGTTATCTAGCTTTAGCTAGCCGTTTTAAGCTGTGAGCTTCTTCTGTAAACATGTTTTCACCTTAAGTGTCTCACTGTTTAAACCATAACGTTAGACATATAACGTTACACTTTGTTATATTCGGTATATTTATATTAACGAACTTCATGTGTGCCGAACTGATGATGACACGATCCTGATCCAGATCACAGGTTAACCGTGTCCAAACATGATGATGATGTTCTGATGAAGAGCACCTCATAAACAAAATAGAGAGATTCTGAATGGAGTTCGGTTTGAATCGGCCTCTGCACACTGACTACAGGCTAGCTAACAGCTAGCCCCCAGCTCGTTCCCAGTCCACCCAGTCCACCCAGTCCTCCTCTGTCTGTCCGTCTCTCACCTCCTCTTCCTCCTCTTCCTCCTCTGTACTCCTCTTCTTCTTCTTCATCACAGTCTTCTCTCGGACCTTCTTCATCGCCTGTGCCTGAACAGAACTCCGCGTGTCTCTGCTGCTGCTGCTCTCCTCCATCACACCGCATGTGGGAACCACCACGTGACCACCACGTGGTCAGAGGTGACACACGTCACAGCGTCATCTGGTGGTCATCAACAACAATAACAACAACAACAACAACACAAACGTGCTGACGTCACAGCGCCATCTGGTGGTCGTCACCTGTCATCAACAAATCAGAAACACTTTACTGATCCCTGAGGGCGAACTGTCATTGATCCTGTGACGTCAACAAAAAGAAACAAAAAAGTAGGTACATTTAAAGTAAAATGAAATAACACAAAACAAAAGAAAATAAATGAAATAAAATAAAACAAAAGAAATTAAAAATGAATATAACATTAAAAGAAAAGAAAATTGACTGAAATAAAATAACTTGAAATAAAACAAAACAAAATAAAATACAACAATAAAATAAAACAAAATAGATAAAAAGTCAAATTAAATAAAAATTAAACAAAATCAAATCATATCAGTTCAAACAAAACAAAATATGACACAAAACAATGAATTAAATTAAAATGAAATCAATTAAAATATAAAGATATATGTTCTGCAACAACACCAATACTTTATATATATATATATATGTATATATATACATAAATAAATAAATATATATATAGTGACACTAGTCCATCGACTTTGATGATGACATTGCTCCAAAAATTAAGTTCTTGTTATTGGGGTGCTTTCTGCCTATGCATAGCCATGTAGCTGTGCAGGCCGATGCGAGATCCACAGATGTTGCCACAACACAGGCAGGGATATCCAGCACCAGCAGGGGGAGGCCCTGCGGCACGTTGCTGCCCCTGTGCACGCTGCTGAATCCTCCTCTCTGTGGCTTG
>NW_026079952.1:0-9188 GCF_006386435.1 Epinephelus moara | reverse complement strand
GTATGGAGAAAACAACAAAACAAACAGCAGCAGCAGCAGCCCGCTGCTCTGACCAGACCAGCAAGAGGGAGATGACAGGCAGGAAGGGAGCTTTTAAGAGCCCACACAGGTGTGGCTCATCAGGCTGATCAAGCTGGTGATACCCTCCGCCCTGCTTCTTGCAAGAGAGAAAACACAGCAGAAAAGGGCAGGGACAACTAGTGGAGCGTAGGGGTCGTCACACCCCCTCCCCATAAAAATGGGGTTCCCACTGGAACACCGAACGGGCACAACTACACTCCAAACACCAAAAAACATACAACAAACATTACATGTACGTGAATTCTTATCAACTTTAAACAAATTCCATACTGACCAATTTCATCGCCTCCCCCAGTCAGCCAACCAACCCCCACTCTGCAACTCAGCAACTCCGGCACCTGGAGAAGCATTTAAGAGTAACAGCAAGGAGGAAAGACCTCGATGCCAGTAAATGGCACAGAAGTCAGTAAGAGCAAGGCGCTCTGGATAAAGCATCAGCCACAATGTTATCAGTTCCTTTTATGTGGCGGATATCTAAACAGTAAGGTTGCAAAAACAAAACCCATCGCATCAATCTGCGGTTCGGACACTGTAAAGAATGCAAGAAGGTTATCGGATTATGGTCCGTGTAGACCACCAGAGGAACACTGCCAGAATCAAGGTACACGTCAAAATGTTGCAAAGCCCAAATGAGTGCAAATGTCTCCTTTTCAATAACAGAGTAATTCAACTGAAACGAGTTAAACTTTTTGGAGTAGAAACTCACGGGTCGGTCCACACCATCATCGTCACTCTGAAACAACACCGCACCTGCACCTACATCACTCGCATCCACATGCAGTTGAAAAGGACGGTCCAGGCAGAGAGCTGCAAGAAAAGGAGGGGAACAGAGAACAGATTTAACGTTGTCAAATGCTTGCTGACAAGAGGGTGACCAGACATACTTTGCTTTTCCCTTCAGCAAATCCGTCAGGGGAGCTACCACAGTCGAAAAGTTTTTACAAAAACTGCGGTAGTACCCCACAAGACCCAGAAAACGCTGAAGTGCCTTTTTAGTTACTGGCACTGGATACTGCCCGATTGCAGACACTTTGGCCTGCACCGGCTGCACGCTCCCCTGCCCCACTACCTTACCCAGGTATGTGACGGTGGCCTTGGCAAACTCACACTTTGCTAGGTTAACGGTCAGGCTTGCATCAGCTAGACGATCAAACAGCTTTTTAATACGGACCAGATGTTCTGCCCATGTATCGCTGTAGATAACAACGTCGTCTAAGTAAACGGCACAACCCTCCAACCCAGACACAACCATGTTCATGAGGCGCTGGAACGTTGCCGGTGCGTTACGCAACCTGAAACTCATCACTGTATATGAAAACAAACCCGAAGGAGTTATAAAAGCAGAAATCTCTCTAGCTCTCTCGGACAGTGGCACTTGCCAATAACCCTTTAATAAATCAAACTTACTCACAAACTGAGCTGAACCGACCTGATCGACGCAATCTTCCATGCATCCATGCATCTTCCAATCTTCCAGACTTAACAGACTTAACAGACTCTTTCTGCTCCTCACCACTAACTGCAGAGACCTGTTGCTTCCGAGTGTAATAAGGTTTCAGCAAATTTACATGGCAAAGTTGGGTTGATTTCCTACACCTCGGTGTCGACAGCAGGTAATTTTGGTCTGACAGCTGACGTAGAACTGTAAACAGGCCAGTAAACTTTGCTTGAAAAGGAGAGCTGACGATCGGCAACAATGCAAGCACCTGATCGCCAGGGCTAAACCGCCGCTGCTCAGCTTTGCGGTCATAAAGACGCTTCATTTTCCCCTGGGAAGAGGCTGACTTCTCTTTAGCCATCTCCCTAGCAGCATACAACCGGTGCCTGAATCCGTTAACATAATCAATCAAATTACCAGGAGGTTCTGATTTCCCCACAGCATCCTGCAATAGAGTGAGCGGCCCACGCACTGTGTGTCCAAAAACAAGCTCATTTGGACTAAACCCGGTGCTTTCCTGCACCACTTCTCGGGCAGCTAATAGAAGCCACAGCAGACCTTCCTCCCAGTCTTGGTTCAGTTCAACACAGTAGAAACGCAACAGAGACTTCAGGGTCTGGTGAAATCTTTCCAGAGCCCCTTGACTCTGAGCATGGTATGTGGAAGCCTGGTTATGTTTAACATGCAACTGTTTCAGAACCTGATCAAACAGATGAGATGAAAAGTTTGAGCCCTGATCACTCTGAATTACTTTTGGGATGCCAACGATGGAAATGAACTGCGTCAGAGCCTTCACCACAGACCTAGCAGTAATGGTACACAACAGATATGCAGCTGGATACCTTGTTCTCTGACACATTACTGTCAGCAAATAGTTGCTACCAGACTTGGAACGAGGTAACGGACCAACACAGTCAATGATCAGATGTTCAAATGGTTGCACTATTGCTGGGATAGGACACAGAGGAGCTGGTTTAATACTCTGGTTTGGCTTTACTGTCATCTGACATGTATGACATGTTTTAATGTACCTGGACACATCCCTCTTTAACTAAAGCCAGAAAAAATACCGCAGAATGTACTCATAAGTTTTGCGGACCCCCAAATGTCCAGACTGATCATGAGAAGCCCTCAGCACTTCACCGCGAAACTTGGAAGGAACAACAATTTGCCAAACTGGGTCACCAACAAAATTTTCCCCATGCAGCAACCATTTCCTCACCAACAACCCATCCTGCAGCAAGTAACCACTTGCAGCACTCTTTGCCTCCTCCACAGCGAGAACTCGGCCAAACAGCTGGCTCGGAGAGGAATCTGCTCTCTGCTCCGCCACCAGGTCACTGCAAGAAACAGACAAAAGAGAATCAGGGATGTGCACAGAAAAGACCTCACTCTGCCCTGCTCCACCACCCTCAAGTCCAGGCTCAGACTCTGACTCTGCCTCAGCACGGCACATAGCCCGTGTCACCGCACAGGCCGTAAAAACCCCAGGAAAACACTAAGCGCTCTCGTCTGGTTTTCCTGTAACAGCAGGTGAGGTGAAGAAGTTACTATGGGTGGAGGTGGGGGACCATCAGCCCACACACGGCTACCAGCCAGGTCGTTACCTAGAATGATGTCCACACCTTCAATTGGCAGTGCAGGGCGCACGCCCAGGGCGACCTCACCCTGAACCAACCCACAGTTCAGCACCAGTCGATGCAGTGGAACCGGCAACACCGTTAACCCCATTCCCCGCATCAGAACAAAGTCTCCAGTATTAGTTTCCGCGGAAAAAGGCAACACAGAGCTCACAATGTATGTATCAAAAGCTCCAGTATCTCTCAGAATTTTTACCGGCACAGTGGCATCACTCCCCACCAGTGACACACAGCCATCAGACACAAAAGCTGAGAAATCTGCCTCATCCAAACTGTGCTTCACTCCAGCTTCCATTTGCTGAGAGGAAGAAATGACAGGACCAACACGCTTAACAGAGGCAGCGAACGCAGCAGATTTAACCTGGGCACCACTATTCCCAAGTTTAGGACACTCAGCTTTCCAATGTCCCCTGCCTTTGCAGTAGTGGCATGTGTCAGTTGAGTCAAACTGTACCTGACCCTGTGCAACCCATTCCGGCCTAATGTTACCCCGGTGAGGACTGACTCTTTCTTCCCCCTTAACATGACCTGTCACCCGAACATTACCATCTGCCCAGTAACCAAAACCATCCCAAGAGTGGTGCTCACAGCCACCCCTGTGCGTAAGCACATACTCATCCGGCAATTTAGCGGCCTCGGCAGCAGTCTTCACCTTATGTTCACTGATGTAAACAGCAATGTGACGGGGAACAGAGTTCTTAAACTGCTCTAAAACAACCAGATCACACAGGTCATCAAAAGTGTCGACCTTTAGGGAACCACACCACCGACTGAACTGAGTCACCAGCTCCCTGGCGAACTCAACATGAGTCTGCTCACCAGACTTTTCACAGGTCCGAAACCTCTGTCGGTACGCCTCCGGCACCAGCTCATAGGCTCTCAAAACAGCAGCCTTGACAGTCATATAAACCCTACTTTCAGCTACTGTGAGAGCAGCGTAGGCCTCTTGTGCTTTACCTGTTAGCACACACTGTAAAAGTAACGTGCGGTCTGAATCTGACCACTCCCTACTCCCGGCAACACGCTCAAAGAGGGAGAAAAAGGTGTCTGGATCCCGCTCACAAAACTGAGGAACTAGGCGCAGATTACTGGCAACATCAAAAGAACCAGGCAATCTACTAGAAGAAGCAACAGAAGCATGGCCCGCACCAGAGCCACCTGAGCTCAGCCTACGCTCCTCCACCTCCACTTCCACTTCAAGCCTTTTAAGTTCTGCCTCACGCCTCAATTTCTCCACAGCCAACTTCCCCATCTCAGTCTGCAGCAGAAGCAGTTCCCGCCTCTGTTCAAAAGTTAATCCAGCATCAACAGACACATCAACAGGGTCCAGCACAGGACCGACAGCATGCAATTTACCAGATTTGACAACACCCAACTCAGTCAGATTAGCTTTAACAGCTAACAGCTTTTTTTACGCTTATCACCAACATCCAATTTGAAATGCTCAGCGATTTTAAGCAACTGATCACGCGTACAACGCTCCAAAACCTCTTCGGACGGTGCTCTCAAAAAATCCTCCACACTAGCCATGGTTAGCAAATAGCACCATCTACCTGTCCAGAATGCACAGACTACACAAACCAATTGGTTTGTGACAAAACCAGATCGCAATAGCACACTGAGCTCACGCAGCCCCCACACAGCCAAAACGCCACCGTAGCCCCGTCCCTTTAACTGCCTAACCAGAATCTAGCTAAGCTCCCCCCAAGTCTTCAGGTGTTACTTGTGGTGGGTTTTTATGCACTAAAGCCCGTCAGCCCGGCAAAGCAACCATAGAATGGCGACTCGCCTGCAGCTCCGGATGTGCTCCCGAGACAATTTGCTCCAGCCACTTTCACGCCACACTAACACCCCCCAAACGAACTCCAAGGGGAACTCGCTCTTAAGCCTTACAGGGACAGAACAACAGCGACTTACTACGGCCGTGCACAGGACCAAACAAACTCAGAGCACAAAAAACCAAAACCAAAAAAAACAACACAGCCTGGCGACAAAACACTCTCCTCAGAACAAACAGACTTATTAACGCTGCTTAACCAAAATGACAAACAGACTTACCATGCTCGTCAAACGTCTCCCAAACAAAACACAGACTGCGCAACTCATTCACAAAAACGAGGTGCATCACTTACTACAGCTACAGCTGATCTCTGACGTCACAGAGGTTGGACGAGCCCCCATTTGTCACAGCCCGGCTCTGAAGCAGCGACAAAGATGGGAGACAAGACGAGAAACGTGAAAGTCAGTAATCAGTAGTGTCAGCATGTGTGGATGTGTGGAAATGTATGGAGAAAACAACAAAACAAACAGCAGCAGCCCGATGCTCTGACCAGACCAGCAAGAGGGAGATGAAGCCCTTAAGAGCCCACACAGGTATGGCTCATCAGGCTGATGAGCCCATCAGCTGATCAAGCTGGCGACACCCTCCGCCCTGCTTCCTGCAAGAGAGAAAACATAGCAGAAAAGGGCAAGGACAACTAGTGGAGCGGAGGGGTCATCACAAGTGTCTCTGATGTTATAACGAAAACTGTCGCTGCTGAAAAATCAAACAGCAATGCATAAAATTTGCTCTGATGATAATGCAAATCCACGATGTGTAATATTTGATATATATTGGTGGAACAGATTGTTAGATAAATGATAGACTGTGAGGCGAAACAGTAAATTTCATATAGACACTCCTCCGGGGAGACATCCAAACGGGGTCCAATCTCCTTACGCGACAGTCTCTGAATAAACTGTGCCTCAGTGTCTACGACTTTATTCACTAAAGGGCACACCCTGTTTCTCCTTCTTGCTATACGCTTAGCAGGTGATCAACCTCAGGCTTAGATGAAGCAAACCTGCAAGCCAGCAGCAGCCATAGTAACTAACTCAGGGTTACGCTGAAATGACTTTGTCAAACAGAAAAAAGTTTCCCTCATCTCAGGTTAACATACTCTGAGTTTTCACTAATCCTGGTTTCTGAAATAGGGCCCAGCTGTTAGCAGTGTATCTAGTCTCTCAGAGGGCATTAACAAAGACATGAAATAACCCCAACCTTATCCTTTAACTTCCTCTCAGGTCAACCAGAGGTGAAGAGCGGCAATGTGACAGCTGGACCCTCTGGCTATTATTACCATGGTATGTGGCGAGCACTAGGAGGCACCACAGTTCATCAGTTCAACACCTCTGCCATCAGTCAGTGTCTGAAAGGCAAGGTGGTCCACATGTATGGAGACTCCACCATCAGGCAGTGGTTTGAATACCTCAGAGCTCTACCAGGTAGCTGATCCACAGGATTTCTGGCAACAGTTTGATTTTGTTCACACTGTTCACACTAATCTGTTCCCTCTCATACTTTTAGATCTTAAGGAGTTCGACCTGCACAGCCCGAGGCAAGTTGGACCTTTCATGGCCTTACACTATGCAAACAACATCTTGGTGACATATGGCCTTACACTATGCAAACAACATCTTGGTGACATTCCGCTGCCACGGTCCTCCTATCCGTTTTTACATGGTCCACACCAGCGAGCTTCGTTACATTGCTAATGAACTAGATGGTGTAAATGGAGGCATCAATACTATTATAGTTTTTGGCATCTGGTCTCACTTCAGCACTTTCCCCATGGAGGTCTACATCAGCCGGCTGCGGAGCATCCGCAGGGCGGTTGTGAGGCTGCTGGACAGGGCTTCAGGCACGCTGGTCGTTATCCGGACAGGAAACCCCAAAGTTTTAAAGGGACTTTATGAAACATTAACCAACAGTGACTGGTACACTCTGCAGCATGATAAGGTGCTCAGACTCATGTTCAAAGGACTGAATGTTCATCTGATTGATGCCTGGGAGATGGTCGTGGCCCACCACCTGCCACACAGCCTCCACCCACAACCTCCCATTGTTAAGAATATGATTGACCTTCTCTTGTCTTACATATGCCCTTAAAAGAACGGCTAGATGTGTGTTTGTTGGGGGAGAGGTGTGGCTATTAAAGCACATGCTGAGTTTACATGTTATGTCTGTTTCCTCCTCAGACTGTGTTTAAACATAATGACTGGCTGCAGTATAGGTCATAAACCCCACCCACTCCATGATGGGACATGGGCCTAAGAGGTATCTACTGTTTCCTCTTCATACCCTTTTGTTACTATGTAAGATTGGGGGGGTGAGCTATACAGTGGAGTTTCCCACTCTTTCTACATTATATTTTATTTAAAGGCGCTGTATGTAAGAATGTGGCCAAAACGGTTACTGCACTCAAATTCAAAATACTGCCGCAAGTCGTGTCCGCCCCCCCTCCCCTACAGATTCGAGGTTGCTGGACAGCAGCACACTGGAGACTGATTTGTTTGCCCACGGGCAGCTGCCGTGGCAGGGCCGCATCACCGCGTCCTTGATCTTCGGTTTTCCAGCGAACTGTTCGAGCAAGTCCGGCTTCTCTGCTGCTAACACTGCTGCCGGGATACAGCTGAGGAGGAGCCGGCAGCTAATGCTATGTACTGGGACACTGCTAATGCTGCATGCCGTGCTGCTTTAGCTCAGTCGTAACTCTAACTGATGCTGAGACTCTACTGACTGTGTGACTGGTAGACGGCGGTGGGTGGCGCAACAGGCCAAAACACAAATTCAAAACATAAACATGATTTGCGGACTGTAAAAATGTTTTTTAAATGTGAATATTCTGGCTGTACTATCGTTGTCGGTGAGATCAGTATGTTATATGAACATTATTCCTTAGTCTCTGTGACATATTAGGATGATTTTACGACTATTTGCTTTAGATTTCTTACATATAGCTCCTTTAAGTTGGTCTTATGACCTTAGATTCTGTTCTGTCTATGACCTTTTATTTCAGTTTGGTCTTCACTGACATTTTGTTTTGTTCTACACATGGTCTTTAGGACCCCACACTGTGCTTATTTTACTTTTGCCATTTTATTTAAATTGGTCTTAAAACCTTATTTTTTTGTTCAGTCTGATTACCTTTTATTTTGTTCTACATATAGGCTCCAAGATCAATAAGGACCTCACACATTATTGTCACTTTGTTCATCAGACCCTTAATTTCTGTTGCTGACTTGATTTATGTTTGGTTGTCAGACCTTACTGTTTTTTTTAACATTCTGTTTAAGTTGTTCTTCTGCAGTTATTTTCTGTTTGGTCTTATGACCTTTTATTTCAGTTGGTCCTTGTTGGCCTGTTATGTTCAAAATATAGACACCTATGGTCTGAAGAACCATGCACTTTTTTCAGCCTTCCTGTCTGGCATATAACCATTATTTCTGTTGTCACAGCTTACTTCATCTCTGGATTTTATAATATTTGGTGGTTAGACCTCAACATGTTTCCCTACTGCCTCTTTCCTTTGCAATGCTTATTTTGTATCTGTTATCAGTGACTAATTAGTGGCTCCCTAGCTGTCATTCCAGACTTATTCCTACCACAGATTTCTCATTGGAGTTGTACTATCTCATTCAGGGCTTATTTCATTCATATACTATGCACATATCCATTCCATAGTCTGTCTTGTTTTGCTTTATGCGTGTTTCTGTGGCTATGCATTTCCCCTTTAATTTTTTCTTTACTTATTTTGTTGCCTCCTGGTAAGGTAAAGATCATCTCATGTCAAATGGTCAGTTGTCCCTCTCCCTTCTTTCTCTTCTTTTTTGGGGGTTCCCTATTCAACTATGGATTCATCACCCTCCTTAAATCATACCATCCCTATGGGGTCTAATTGCCAAAGACTTTCCACATATACATATGATCACATGGAGGGAGGTTCTCAGGTAGACCTGCAACAGTTCCACAGAGAAAAGGAATCAGGTCAAGCATATCAATACATAACAGTTCCTTTCATCAGAGGTATGACAAGGCATTATGAAATAGAGGAGGGTAATGCTTCACGACGGGTAATATAAGCACAGAAAGCTTGAGTTTATCGTAGTTCAACAACATACAAATCCAGTGGTGGGCGAAACTGCACAGTCTGATGAAGGCTTTCCTTTGGAGCACAGATCAGGGGTCCGTTTCACAAAGCAGGTTTAGT
>NW_026079951.1:0-1036 GCF_006386435.1 Epinephelus moara | reverse complement strand
GACATCCAAAATATAAAAATGTCATAGTATAATATGACATCCAAAATATCATAAAAAAGTCATAGTATAGTATGACATCCAAAATATCATTAAAAAAAGTCATAGCATAGTATGACATCCAAAATGTCATAAAAAAGTCATAGTATAGTATGACATACAAAATATCATTAAAAAAAATAATAGTATAGTATGGCATCCAAAATATCATTAAAAGTCATAGTATAGTATGACATACAAAATATCATAAAAAAGTCATAGTATAGTATGTCATCCAAAATATCATAAAAGTCATACTATAGTATGACATCCAAAATNAAATGTCATAGTATAGTATGACATCCAAAATATCACAAAAATGTCATAGTATAATATGACATCAAAAATATGATTTAAAAAAGTCATGGTATAGTATGCCATCCAAAATATCATAAAAAGTTATAGTATAGTATGACATCCAAAATATCATAAAAAAGTCATAGTGTAGTATGACATCCAAAATATCATTAAAAAAGTCATAGCATAGTATGACATCCAAAATATCATAAAATAGTCATAGTATAATATGACATCCAAAATATCATTAAAAAGTCATAGTATAGTATAACATCCAAAATATCATAAAAAAGTCATAGTATAGTATGACATCCAAAATATCATAAAAAAAAGTCATAGCATAGTATGACATCCAAAATGTCATAAAAAAGTCATAGTATAGTATGACATCCAAAATATCACAAGAAGTTATAGTATGGTATGACATCCAAAATATCATAAAAAAAAGTCATAGTACAGCATGACATCCAAAATATCATTAAAAAGTCATAGTAAAGTATGACATCCAAAATATCATAAAAAAGTCATAGTAAAGTATGACATCCAAAATGTCATAAAGAAGTCATAGTATAGTATAACATCCAAAATATTATAAAAATGTCATAATATAATATGACATCCAAAATATCATTAAAAAGTCATAGTATAGTATGACATCCAAAATATCATAAAAAAAGTCATGGTATAGTATGACATCCAAAAT
>NW_026079950.1:0-3835 GCF_006386435.1 Epinephelus moara | reverse complement strand
AAAATACCCCAAAAACGCCTAGGGCCCATAGGGTAAAGTCTCACCCAAACATCATCAACAGCTGTTTTGGGCAGGTCCTCATTTCCGCAGAAGGAACACAACTGTTTTGGGCAGGTCCTCATTTCCGCAGAAGGAACACAACTCATCCTTTGAAACTGGAAAATAAAAAAAAAAATAAAAAAACAAAAACAAGTAAATTGCTGTTAAATTTGTATGGAGCGTTTAACATATTCTTTAAATATTTCTTAACCCTAGAACATTAACATAACATTTAGTAGCACCATCATTAACGTTGGGTATATTTTACCTGCTGTGATCCCCGATAAAAAAATCTTCTCATCAAAATATATTAAAGTACAACAATACATGGCAAATTTAAGTACTCTTCTTTTATGTCCTCCTATACAATGTCTCATTAAACCAAAATCATGGGGGGACCCTATAAAAAGGCTCTGAAATTAGTGGAAAAAATAGGGAATTGTTAACAAAAAAATCCTAAAAATCAATAAATAATGGAGCTGGGAACTTGTTCCTTGGGCCAAGTATTCCTGGGACATGTGAGCCTTGTCCAGTAAAGGCAGCGTCCCTACTTCACTGACAACTGTTTGAGAGGTAAACGAAAAATGGCATTTTCTGAGAGGGGAAAAATGACTAGCTGACTATAAATGTTTTGACCATATGAATTCCCTTGGAAATTACCACTAAGTGATATTTATTCAAAACCATTACACTAACTAAGGATTACATACAAATACCAGGACCACTCTAAATACCTTATACCTTACATACAGTCGGTACAGGCAGGGTAGTAGTGGCGAGGACACACGGGTCAGTGGCAGAGGCAACAGGCCCTGGGTGGCCATTTGTCTGGTGGTAGGCCTACCGGAATCATGACGTCGTATTTTTTTCTCTGATGACTTGAAGTGCTAGGCTCAATGCCATCACTATCATCCTCCTCATTATCATCATCACTTGGTTCCGGTATGTAGTCTTTATCACTGTCACTGTCATACATCACTTCTGCTTCCACATCATCAACAGCTTCCTCACTGCTTTCCCTGTACAGAAGCTCTTCTATTTCCTTTTGGGACATGTATTTCACTGGGTTTCTGGGCATTTCTTTTTTCTCTATGACTGCTTCAACTTCACCTGTAGCTTGCTTGATGACGTAAAGGAACCTTAGCTATGCTTTACTCAATTTTTGCCATACCAAAGCCTGTGACAGAATGATACCTGTGCATGATATGGGGCAATAAATATGGCAGGCAAGGCAAGGCAAGGCAAGGCAAGTTTATTTGTAGAGCACAATTTGTACACAAAGTAATTCAAAGTGCTTTACAGAACAAGAAAATGCAGTAAAATCACAATACAAAATAAAAACATAAATAATCATTATAAAATGAACTTTAAAAGAGAAGAATGCAGATAAGATCCTTTCAGTCAAGTAGTCATAGGCCTGAACGTTGTTACCCTTGAAAAGTAATAAGATTGCCTGATTTAATACACACTAACACTAATGTCGGGTAAAATCCACTCAAAAAATAATATACTCTCAATCACAAACATCGGGCAAAAATCACCCGAACACATGCCTGTTGAAAAAAACAGGGATGGGAGCAGAGAAACACGCCTACCTTTGATGACGCAAGTGAGCAGCCTGAAGCTATACCCAGGGACCCAGCCAACTCAGACAAAAGCAACACAATGAAAATCACATGACCACAAATGCGTGGGTGAAAATCACCTGATGTTAGTGTTACCTGATCCTTCAAGAGTTCCTTCTGCCATCTCTCTTCGTAGATTTTGAAGACCTTTTTTCAATGAATCAGTGGGAAATGTCGGTGGAATTTCCACAGGAAATCAACCTGTAAGGATATGAATAATAACACTGTTAACACTTCTTTTTGCAAACTCATTAAACTGTAAATATTTCAATACTCTGTCTGCACATGCAGCTTTCCTGGTACAGAAAGCTCCTAAACAAGTCTATCTTATTTTGTCTTCTTGAATATTTCCGACATTATTGAAATTGTTGTGTTTTGTGATTTGATAAGCATCTTCATGGAAGATGGACTCAAGTAGAACTGTGTGGTGGCTAAACACAACTTGGATGTAAATACAGCTGGCTGATGCGAAATGTTTCTTAATGATTCCTTAATTTTTTCTATAGCTTTGGAAAGTATTTCGTGGTTTCAGGTTCCACAAATCACAATGACTTGTTAATCAAGTTAGACTATGCATTTTATTTTAGTGATCAGGAAAAAATACCTCTGGTGCAGGCTTGGAGCCTTTACTTGTTGGATCATTGCTGCTGTGCTTCTCATCTTTGCTCTTCTGGAGATCTTTGCCAGTGTTTGGAGTTGACTTAGCTCTTTTTGGAACTGGAACAGTTTTTATGTAAAATTTGGAGCTGGCAGTGTGCGGCTTTGCTCCTTCCCTCTTTGCCCAACTCTCCTGAGACTGTGTGATGTCTTTTGACAGCATAGGTTGAAGAAGTAATTGTTCAGAGAAGTTATGAGCAATGATATGTTCTCTGTATCTCCCCTGCAGAGAGCCATACATTTTTCTGACAAAGGTCCCTGGTCTCAATCGCCTCCGCTTTTTGAGAACTGACTGACGATTAAAAAACCATCTCCCCACATGACAGTTCGTGACCCTGGTTTTACTCAGGCCAAGGATATCATCCTCTTTGTCAGATGCGTACCTTTTACAATTTCCCAACAGCAGACCACTCCAAAGAGGAAAAATACCTAGGTAGTTCTCAAAAGGACATCAACAATGCCTGAGCAGAAGTTTGGATTTTCCTCTTCATTTCACTTCATTTGTACTCAGGCATCTTGTGAAATTTGAAGTCACATTCCTTCATGATATTTTGGGTGAGGTACATCTCCATGAAAACATCATCATGGATTTTTTTTATTACTTTGTCTTATCTCTGACCTTATCATTTTTGTTGAGGCGCCGTGTTATGTTTCCTGAAATCAGTTCAGCAACAGGTGTTTTATTTGTTTTGAAGAAGGGTTTGCTCACTCCTTTGCGTAGAGCTCTTGCAATTCTTCCTCTTCTTGTATTTACTGTTGGTCTTAATTTTTCTTTGACTTGTTTTATGTGCACTTTTCCCTCTTTGTAGTGTAGATATCCAAATTATGGTGTGTCCCACTGGCTTTTTATTTATCTTATAGAAATATTTGGCTCCACAGGAAGAGAATGTACAAACTGTACTGATGTTCAAATATGGACTACTAATTTTACAGCAGTGGGGTATTTTTTTATGATGGCTTTTCCTGAAACAGTTGTATAGCACATTTGTCCATGGTTGCCTCAGTTTGAGCCAGCCAGTGGAACAGTTTTTCACCAGTTCTTCCTGTTCACTGTACTTGTGAACCTGTTCAATGCTGATGGCAACTTTCTCCATTGTTTTTGGTCCCTTGCCTTTTCATCTTCATGTTGGGCTCCTCTTTGACACGGCATTCTCTGTTGTTCATCTTCACTCTTGTTCTTCTCTTAGTCTTCATCTGGCACTGTGTCCTGCACTTCAGTCCCTGTTTCTTGTTGTGTACCCAAATCCCTCACTCCATTTCGATTATTGGTCCAAATGACCCACAACCAATGACGGTTTTTCCTGTGGTCTTGACCAAAAATTGCTGTAGAGAGTTCAGACCAGATTTGTGACGAAAAACCTGTAACTCTATTTGAAATGTTAGCACTCTTCATTGTTTTAACAAAAGCCTCTATTCCACCAGCCATTGCCCATAGGTCTTTCCTTTGAGCTCTAGTTCGTTTTTAACTCTGCCCATTTGATTTTTTTAATCAATCAATCAATCAATTTTATTTA
>NW_026079949.1:0-1404 GCF_006386435.1 Epinephelus moara | reverse complement strand
TTGGAAAATTTTCAAATCCTCTTCAAAACTCATCGACTTTCAACCTCTTCTTGACACCATGTCAACTTTTAAAGAGTCAGAAGACCTTGAACTATTGGGCATGTATTCAGCTTTTTAAAATCTTTTACGATTTTGAAATCATCACAGTTTTACTTTTAAGGATTTTTAGCTTGTCTTCTGGTTTTATAATGGGTGTGTATTGCGTGAGCTAGAGTGCGTGACATCATTGCTAGAGTGGAGACCAGCTAGAAAAACTGGAGAGAAAATTCTCTTCAGCTTGATTTGGATCCCACATCTTTTACTTCACATAGACAATATATACATAGAAACTTAGGAAATCTTGTTGGCTTTCAGCTGGTGGTCTTATTTCAGATGTAGGACTTGCTGTAGAAGCCCTAGAGTGACAAGCAGTCCAGCAACTCCCCCATAAGTGTTAATTTTGAGCCTAAATTTCTGGAGGAGAGCAGACGGTACCTGTTTTGTCTCTCACTCTGGTGCCCTCATGCCTGACTACGTTGTGACCAAAAGTTTTCACAGGATTTGCCCAATGTTGAATGGTGTGCCCACTGCCGAGCGTTGAATCTTGAGGTCTCGCCATGAAAAACGAAATTGCTGTAGCTTTGGCATAAATGGTCCTGTCTCCACCAAACTTCACATGATTCATATTAGTCCCGCCCTGAACACATTTTCATTACCATATTGCCTGATACTCATAGACCCACCTAGTGACGACAGGAAGTGGGTCTCATCAAACACTTTTCTTTCGTTTTATCTGAAAGTTACATGCTGTGGTGTATATTTGATATACAAAGACATTATGTGTAATTAGTGCGCTCTCTAACTCCCTCTAGTGGAAAGAGGAAGTGATACAAAATGTGAAATATGTCATTCCAGCACTGTATCAAGGATATGCAGAGTCACTCCTGCATGTGATGTCTAACTTTGACAGAAATGAACTGACGCATCAGAAGGCTTCCTGCCAGCCCCCCCGATTTGCGTGAAGGTGCGAGGGCCCGTTCATTGCTGCTTGCAGCTTTAATTATTATTATTATTATTACGAACATGTAATCTCCAATTTGGCCCCTTTCCCAATTTCAAAAACTCACCAAAATTGGCACATGCATTTTGTCTGGCGAAAAATTTGATATTTTGGCAGTGTTGTATGTGGATGGGGCCAAATGGTGACATAGCACCCCCTAGAAAATTTTGTGCCTCGAGCCCCGCCTGTGAGTTTCACCTACACGCATGAAAATTGGTAGGCTCATAGAACATCCCAAGACTCCTAGGGATTTCGTCCGATTGACTTCAAAGTTGGTACAGATCATCCTGAGAACATGCTGATCAAAAGTTATTAAAAGCTTTACACAATATCAAGGGGCGTGGCCGCTAGGGCGTGACAAACTT
>NW_026079948.1:0-2732 GCF_006386435.1 Epinephelus moara | reverse complement strand
CCTGCTGATACATCTTGACTGGCAGTGAAGCCATTTCAAATGTCTAAACCCTTTCATTTTACTCAAATAAATCTTCAGATCTTCTCCAATGATAGTTATATAGGCTACAGTATGTCATGTGTACATGCTTACACAAAACATCCAACGTGCTCACTGGACAAGTTATAGAAAGTTTGCAGCAGATTCTCATTCGCTGATCTCAATTCAGATTAATGTCAGAAATCTCTCTAGATTATAAGATATAAATCCTCTGCTGCACATATAGTAATGATGGTTACACAAACGCTTTTTGCATTTAATAGTTATCTAGTTTCTTTTTTACATCTGGCCGCAGAGAGTTACAAAAACTAAAGTGATGTCTTGTGCAGCTGAAACACAACCAAATGAAAATGCTTCATTCACCTGACAACATGTCATATAGATTTAGGGATTCAAGATTTGTTTCCAACAAATGAAACACACACCACACCCTGCTTATTATATAATACTGTTTGCACATACTGTAAAATACAGTAATTATAAATCTGAGCAGATCAGCAAGACATTTGGAGTCCCCCAGGGTTCAATTCTTGGGCCGCCGTTATTCAACCTGTACATGCTCCTCTACGTCCAATGATACAAAGACCCAGCGCCAGAGGCAAATTGATGGACGGGCATTTCATTTTCGTGGGGGTGCCTAATTATGACATCAACATTTTCACTGCTTGTAAATCACATTTTCTATCGCACAACCACATATTGCTATAACAGTTTCACCGCGATTCCAAGAGTCAACTTACGATTAACAGCCCAAACATGTTTAGGCCGCTGGGGTTATTTTACAATCATCTTATAGTTAAAAATGTGAGCTAAATTGTTCCACGAACACAGCACGCTATAAGCCAACTTACTACAATACTATAACAGTCACAAATCTCAAGTTTGAAATCAACCACACACAGTCAACTACCACACACAGATTGCATGTCAGTGCGCATCATGAACACCACGGTGGGTGCAACTTAAGCAGAGTAATAAAAAACACTGTGGTCATGTTCTTGATAAAGTTGAAGTCGACGTTTTTGGGAATGGAATCTCCTCATGAGTTTCTCTTTCCACTCGTTTCTGAATCTCCTGTTAAGGTCCCTCTGGAAGGCAAGTTGGATAAGGTGGGCTTTCCGTTTGTGAAGCATGCTCCGCCGGTGTTCAGAATAATGTTTTTGAGTGTGGAAAATGAGTTTTCGCACATAGCCATTGATGCGCCTAGTGTCAGAGCATTTTTCATCGCAGTAAGCACAGTGGACATTGCTTGCAGGGCACCACTGAATGTGGTTAACATGTTGCTCAATGTCCATTTTCCATCGCCTGGAGGAAGTTCACTTTCACTGAGTTGGTTCAAAAGGAAGTGGCGGCCCACATTGTACTCTGATTCAATCAGTTTAGCACCTGTTCGATCCAGGAGAGGTTTTACTTTAACTATATCCATAAAGTTTCCTCTGTCGGCCTCCTGGTCCAACGCAGCCAGCGCACAAATCAGATGGCTGTTGCGCTCTCCATGCACTGCACGCCACATGTTCACCAGACTGGTTAGCGCAAGCAGAAGAAGCCTCACTTGGTGCTGCAGGATCATGGCTGGTGCTGCTCGTGCTAGCAACGCCTCCACCATCACCGTTGCCAGTCATTGTAGCAAGTGTTTATGGAGCCACATTTGTCTTCCCTCCAGAAGTTGTTGACGATTTGAAAAACCTTCGTATGTCCATATTTTACACTTTCCAAAAGCAAGCTTAAGAGTAAACCTGAGGCGAGTACCTTAGCAGTGGGCTACATGGTGGCTGAGCGCGACCCCGGTTGAGAAAGGGAAGCCCCTTAACCAGTGACAGGGAGACCCCCTTTTTAGTAAACTATCAGTTAAACGTTCCAGCTGTCATCAAATACCTTTAATTAGATTATGATTTAAAACACTGCATTTAATATAAAAATATATGTGAAAACATTACAGAAAAAATGACAGAGCTGTATAATTTATTATACAAATTTCGGGGTGAAATGAGGTGGTTTGGAAGCTTTGTAGGTGGGCCCAGCCCCCTAAAGCGCCGGGTCTGATATACATGACAATAACATTTGTTATCAGAGCTACACAGATGACACTCAGATTTATTTAGATCTTCCACCAAGTGACCATGATGCTTTTGACTCACTTGATCAATGCTTAGAGAAAATAAACAGCTGGATGCATATAAATCAATTAAATTAAATTACGATAAGACAAGATAGAAACCACTGTCTGTGGCAACAAGGAGAGAAGAGTGAAAGTTATTGCTCACTTTGACTCCAGAGTTATAAAGATTAAAACCTCTGGTAGAAATTTGGGTGTTTTAAACAACAAGGATTAGAGGTCTTTTAGTAAGGAGGTGTAATAAACATAAACATTTGCAATGAAAGCATGTGTTCCTGCAGATTTAATCATTTTTACTGCATTTACTTACAACATAAAAAAGTCACATTTAACATTAAACTAAAGCTATAAAGGAGTATTTATTTGGTGTCATCAGTCCTTCATGGAAATATACTATGAGACATGTGATACCACAGCTGGATTTCATATTTAAAGAACTTAAAAGACTTCTAAAACACAATGAAGATGAGTTTAACAGCAGAAGTGATGAAAAAGTTTATGATGTAGATCCCGTACATGCTGTAGCTGATTTATGAATTTTAAAAAAAAAACTGTTGGGTGAAACTCCTCCTCCTCC
>NW_026079947.1:0-1433 GCF_006386435.1 Epinephelus moara | reverse complement strand
CATCAGAGTACTGACAGAAGTACCTTTTGAAGGATTTGGCTAGAAGGCTTACTAAAAGTCAAGTGTTGCCTCACCAGTCCACCATCCCATTGTTGTCGTTTCTGCAGGTCACAGACTCATCGTCCTCAGTGCCCTCAGACCTCCAGCAGAGCAGACTCACAGTCAGGACAAACCTCCACATAACTCCCTGAAACACAGTAACACATACAGCAGCACATTAGCTTGGTTTATGTGAGCACCTTTCAGACATACACTTCCCTTTGTCAATGTGCTAGCAATTTTGCGTTAGCCTTATATTTGAAATTGACCCAGAATCAATTTAATGTAAAAAATTCTACAGCAGTATCAACAATTTTTGTGGATCAACGTCCAGAAGAGCGTAAGTTGTTTAAAGTAGGTTTAAAGGCAAACTTTGACCATTTTTAAAATCGAGCCATGTTTGTCCTGACATGTTTACACAAAAATAATCTGCTGAACACGGAAGTGTTTCTCTTTTTCTGTGTTCAGACGACAACATTTTGATAAAAGTCACCGTGCATACGGATCCGCAAAAACAACTAAAAATGCTGTAGTATACATACCAGGCCAGTAGTTGGCAGTGTAACTTTGTAACAAAGGAACATGTGCCTGTGCACGTACGCTTCCTTTTACAGAGGGGTGAGGCATAAACAAATAAAATGGTTCACGCACAAACACTGACTCTAAGTGACCCTGAACTTCAAAGCAAGTACATTTCAAGAAAATGATGACTGGAAGTTATGCCAATCGAAATACTTAAACATCTTCGAAGCTTGTTTAGAGGAGTATCCAACAAGCGCAGCGCCTAAAGGGAAGGAGTTCCTGCATGAAAAAGACTCAGCCAAAAGCCATCAGAGGAGCGTATGAAGGTGTGGTTTTAATATTCTTCAAGTTGTGTGAGGAAATATGGGGTGGGTCACCTGCACCATAGAAGCCGGCATCGAAACAGTTAATATGCAGATCAACGTTGAAGACTGCCTGGCCTCCAGCACACGTCGTTAGACTCCCACTTTGGATTTTAAGTTCTAATGAAGAGTCTGTTGGCTGCTGAAGGTTGTTAAGAGCTGATAAGAAATGTGTCAAGAACATTTGTTCATTACTGTTAAGCATGATGTATTTGATGCTGTATGCTACAGTAGCACAGGTGCATTCACTCAGTGGTCATTGTTTTTAAATGTTGCACTCCTCAGTGTAACAACTGTCATAAATTCTACCTTAACATAGTTTGTGAATTTTAAAGATAATTGCATAACAGATAACTATATGACAAAACAGTTGTAGGCCACTGGAGTGTATTTTATTGGACTAAATGTCTGCCTAGTCGAGGAGCCTTGTATGTCCTCTGTCCTCTGTGTACCTATGTGGTGAAATGTGTTGCTCTTAAGTATTGCTCCATCTTCAACAAACCTATTTTT
>NW_026079946.1:0-1034 GCF_006386435.1 Epinephelus moara | reverse complement strand
CTTTAACTATAACTGGCAAGGGTACTCCACATCAAAAAAACCCCTTTGAACACTTTGGCGAGAATAAACTACAAGACATAACAATAACCTCCATTGTGTGGGCCCACTCACAAAAGTAAACAAAAAGCNTCACATATTACCCCTTTTAATCACAAAGCTTATGACCATGCCCTCAAAACTCCACGAACTGACCCTTTAACTATAACTGGCAAGGGTACTCCACATCATTACTTAATAAAACCCCTTTGAACACTTTGGCAAGAATAAACTACAAGAGATAACAATAACCACAATCTACACAATAATTCAGATATTATTTGTGTGGGCCCACTCACAAAAGTAAACAAAAAGCCGGCAGAAAAAAAACAAATAAACTCGTTGCAGGCCTGAATGAAGTGTCAATGTCAAGGTGTGTTTCACCTCAGCGCGCCGGTAACTGTCTACACTCGGTGCAACAGTAGGTGTCTCACCCAGGCCGAAGAGTCAGAGGTCTCCTGGCTTTAATGTCCCGGAGTGGTCCGCTCCCGGTCTCATAATGGATTAAAGAAGAAAAGTCCACATCCGTCCTCACAGGCAATGATGAAAGGCTACTCTTAGTCTCCCTCGAAGCCAGAGGTGCAACCGTGCTTTGCCGGTCACACGGTGCGCTATCTGGTGACGATCTAGGCAGGCCTCCAGGTCTGTGCCGGCAGCATTAGCCAAACATTAGCTGCGAGGCTAACAGGCGACTACTCAGCAGAGTAACAGCAAACAGGGCTGAAACTAGCGTTACAACCCACTATACACGTCTAAACAATTTTTAGCCCTATAACACACTTCTTACAAAGGCGTACAGCTACTTCAGTTACGGCACTTATTTACTTCAACTCATGTTCGTAGCGAGCAGGCACTTATTTACTTCAACTCATGTTCGTAGCGAGCAGCTACAAAAACACACACTCCATCATGAGCCGCTGGCCTTCTCTCTCCTCTCTCGGCCCGAACCTCCCTATTCGTCCCGCCCCTTAACCAATCATAATGCTAGTAGCAGGATG
>NW_026079945.1:0-1683 GCF_006386435.1 Epinephelus moara | reverse complement strand
ACACACACACACATACATACACACGCTTGTGTCTGTCAGAGTGAAGCTTTTGTTAAGCTAATTAAGGACTGCATGCAGCTGACAGGCAGACAGACTGAGAGCAGAATGGGTTGAAAATGTCTCGAACTAGTCCTTCCAGTTCCCAAACCGTGAGTCCGATTTTCAATCTGAAAGCATCACCAGATAGATAAACTTGTTCTGAATGCAGAAATATAAAGCTTGTATTATCTATGGACTCAAAAATGTGACCTTAATCACAAGTTTACAGTGTGTTGGCCCTCATCTTTTCTTACAGAGATCATCATGAGGACTTGTGTCCTGCACCTTAGAACGCTTCTAAAATCCAAACCGTTCCAGTTATGACAAAGTCCTTCACAAGTAATGTTCACCAGGGGTAGAGCTGTAATGTGTGCAAGTTTGAAGCAGTTATGATAAACGGTGTAGGAGCAAATATTTTTTGAGAGACAGAATTTGGGGTTGCAGTGCGACATTTGTAGGTCTTGATGAGACGAACGAGCCAGTGTTGGTTTGGTTTTTCTACGGGATTCCTACCGGTTGCACCGGGCATTTTAGTATGTCTAGGTGGCACAAAAAATCGTCAGGAGGTTTTGTAAGACATCACCTGTAAGACGCCATTAAATCCAAACCATTCCAGTAATGGAAAAGTTATACAGAATATTTGATAAGGACAGGTTGATCAATAATGTGTGTGAGTTTGAAGCCGATACGATAAACGGTGTAGGACGAGTTGATTTTTTAAGGAATTTCTTAAAAAGAGCAAAATCTTACTTTGAAAGGGAAATAGCTCACTTCCTGTTGGGTTTAGGTCATGGGTGTGAGTGCGTGATTTGTAGGTCTTAATGAGACGAACAAGACAGTTTTGGTTTGATCTTTCTAGGTCATTCCTACAAGCCACAGCGGCCATTTTAGTGTGCCTAGGTGGCGCTAGTGAGCCCATTTTGGCACTTTAGGGGTTAATAATGTGTATTTGCTGTTTCAAATGAAGATTCTGCTGCTGTAATCTATCCTTTAAAGATTGTGAGACACACAGACTGACAGATGTGTGTGCGTGTCTGTGCCTGCAGCCGTTGTCATGGCGATTAACTGCGTGTCTGTGCCTGCAGCCGTTGTCATGGCGATTAACGACCTGCCTGCTCCTGAGGGGCACACACACAGCTCATGATCAACATAGGCTGTTTAACATGGGTTTGAAGTGTCTCGAACAACTTCTTCTCCTTTCCAAACCGTTGCTCCAATCACCACAAAAATTGATTCTGACAGACATCCACTTGTCATGAATGCACGTGCCATATTTCATATTTGTGGAGTCAAAAATGTGGTCACAGGAGCGATTTACAAATGTGTTGCACCTCATCTGTTTTCCAGAAATTTCTCCTCTCAGTTTACATGGGAGTGAATGAGAAAAAAGTTGGCGTTCCCTTTGCTTTGGAGTCACTCAGCAAAGATGTGTACGTGTGAGAGATTCCATGTCAACATGTCTGTGACCAGGACAAATTTTCCTACGTTTTGCGATATAAATTGTGTATGTACAGTGAAAATCATGGCCGGGGAGTCAGGTAAAGACAAAAGCTGTAGACGATTTTTAGAGCCCTCTCCACTCCTGAACTGCCACTACGTCATCTCACTGGGTACGGTTACATGATAGCTTCTCATTCGGAATGA
>NW_026079944.1:0-1330 GCF_006386435.1 Epinephelus moara | reverse complement strand
TAGCTATTTCCCTGCTTTCCTGTTAGCGTTAGCAACACTTGGCTGCCACGCTAACGCTCCAACTGAGGTCTCACGGAGAAGAGTTGGGATGTTAGCATGGCAGCCCATTAATGCTAACGTCCCCACGCTTCTCCGCCAGGCTCAGTGAGTCGGAGCCGAGAAGCCTGGGGACGTTAGCGTTAGCAGTAGTCGGCTGTCATGCTAACGTTCCGGGAGCCTGCATCTCGGCTCCGGCGAGCTCTAGCGTGGGGACGTTAGCGTTAGCACTAGTCCGCTGCTAAGCTAACTTTCCAACTCTTCTCCATGAGCCCGTGAGCCTCATGGACAAGAGAGGAGCGTTAGTCTTTTTATTTCACAAAAGAAAATAATCCAGATACAATCTGATGGTAAGTCTTACAGTTTTCCTTTGTGCAACCCCCCCCCCCAAGAAAAAGAACAAACCAGGAAACAAACCAAAACAGAAAGAAAAAATAAAATAAAATAAAATAAAATAATAATAATAATAAAAAAATAAATATAAATAAAAAAAATAATAATTGCAAATAATTTGCTAATTGCAAATTTTAGCTGGGCTGCCGGGTTACTCACCTAACACAACCGAAACGCCTGACCCATTGCTGGGACCGAAGCTCCGGACATTAACCCATGCTACAATTGTAACATTGAATTTAATTGAATCGACATAGCGACATGTGCCTAACGTTACTGTAACACTAATTAAAACAGACATTTGACCTTATGTTGTACCTGTCCAGGAGAAGAAGAGCTGACTCCAAGTCAGATTGTAGCCCCTTTAGCTCTCGCAGTGCTCTCCACCTTGGAAATGCAAGGCCAATGTTAATCTGAGTTCTGTCCCTTTCTTTATCCGACAACTTCTTCGCCAACAACCGTTGTTTCTTTAGAGGTAATGTCAGATCATGGTCGTCTTCAGGTGGACGTTCTGCTCTCTGCCATTTCATTTTGAAAATAACCGCTGCCATTGCTCACTGTCTGTAGCCTTTTATAGGGAGGGAGGGCCAAGGGCTCCGAGAGGAGGAGGAGGAAGGGGGGGGGGATTCACATGAACGTACATGAACACGCAGACGGTCCGGCTTGTAAACAATGGGCTGGAGATCAACATAGAGAGAGGGTGTGTGAGGTCATGCTATACTCCAGATGAAATTACACCTTTAGTTCTTCACATAGCAATTTTTTAATTCCTTCCGTCTAGAAATGATGAATTTCGCTTATTGCTCCTATAAGTATTTGCACTGGGTCTTTTAAGAGTTGATTAATTTGCAGGATGATGCTATGAATTGATTGTCTTGACTGTTGTGTTTAAGAAATGAAA
>NW_026079943.1:0-1891 GCF_006386435.1 Epinephelus moara | reverse complement strand
CACACATACACATGTCCACAGACAAAAGAAGCAGTGACCTGTCAGTAGTCAGCTCAACACTGTGGATCCTGCTGCACAGACCAGGTGCAAGATGGTAGAGTCCATTGCTGCCTCTGATAGGGGTGATATGGAATAGTCATCTGGCTTGATTGACCAATATTGTGTTAATCATATAGTATATTTTGGAAGACAAGCTGAGGGCCATTTAAAATCAGTTCATGGGCCACAGTTGGCCCAGGGGCCTGACTCTGGACATGGGTGTCCTAAGAGGTCATGTGGAGGCAGCCAGTTCAGCAGAGAGGTGTTGTTGCCCAGGGTGGATGGGCTCTTCCCAGTAAGAAACTATGATAAAGCGCCCTCTAGAGTGACCTTTCAGTGGAGAAAACATGACGCAGTACCAAACAGGCTGCCCTACATGCTAAAAAACTCTCTGAGGGTTGGTGCTCCACCACATGCAGCTGGTGCCCTTTTTATTTCTTTGTTCCTGCCCCTCAGACAGCCTGAGTCCACCACTGCCTCCAGATGACCTTCTGAGGTAACTGGGCAAAAGCAGCAGCCACATGTTCTGCTGTATCCTGAATCTTCTGTGTGAGGATTTAATGCTTTTCTCTGTTTTATATCAATGCCAACTGAATATTTTGGGGTTTTGGACTGCGAATCAGACAAAACAAGACATGTGAGGACGTCACCTTTCACTCTGAGAAACTGATGGAAACTGATGATTTTTCACTTTTTACTGACATTTTATAAAAGACAGAAATATATAAAAAAGGAATGAAAAATGAAAGTCGTCACATTAGTTTGATATGGTACAATAAAATATTGATTTGTCAGTATTTAATTAACTGGACCAGACATAAACAGACATTCCTATCTGGTTATTTCATATTTAAACAGGTTTAAAAAACAAAAAACCAACAACCACCAACACAACTTCTCTGTGTGGATCTTTACTTCTTTTTCTTTGCACAAATAAAAGTCTTACTTTACAGTACTTTTACTTGTCTTTGGAGAGTACATTGTGATTCAATAAAGCTGTGATTTAATATTTTAAACACTGGTTGTATAACACAATTTGACATGGTGATCATTTTCTAAAATAGCCTTTCTTTAAAGTAATGTATTAAATTTGTGTTTTCACCTCAGTAATTCTGTCATGAAAGACATCAATGCATTTAATTATGTATATTTATTTTTTCACTTAAACAGTTTGTAAAAGGAACTATTTTACAGCACTTCATGTTTAAGGTCACTGTAAAATCTGTTGATTAATCAAATATCACCATCTGCTGGTCAGACAATGAAAATGTCAACTGGAATTATTTATGTCAAAGAATGGAAAGTGAAACTTAAAGCTGAATTCCTCATTGCTGAACGGAGCTGAGACGCCATTACAGGGTTACTCTGACGGGGATTAAAATCTCTCATTCAAAGGGACACAGATTTGGTGAGTCTTGCTGTTAAAGGATAATTCACATATCAGAGCAAATGGCTGAGAAAACTGCTCTTCTTGAAAGTTTCCTGAGCTGCCATGTGTGTTCAGAGACTTTCAGAGATCCTGTGTCTCTGAGCTGCAACCACAGTTTCTGTTCAAGCTGCCTGCAGAAATTCTGGGAACAAGCTAAAAACAAAAACTGTCCCATTTGTAAAAGAAAATCCTCAAAAGATGAACCAGCATTAAATTTTACACTGAAGGAACTGGGTGACTCCTTTGCTGGGAGACAGAAGAATGATTCACCTGAGACAGAAAAAGGAGAGAAGAAAGAGGAGGTGGTGTGTGATAAGCATCCAGACGTCTCTTATTGGTTCTGTAAGGATGAAGATAGAGCTGTGTGTCCTGTCTGTGAGTTTCCTCTTCACCACGGTCACAAGGTGGTTCCTATAGAACAAG
>NW_026079942.1:0-1644 GCF_006386435.1 Epinephelus moara | reverse complement strand
ACCTGTTTTAAAATTATTGCTGGGTTCTCTTTGAAAATGTCATTTTAAATATCTTCTTAGTCTAAGACTCCAGACTACATAGATCTAGAGTAGCATTTGCTTTATAGGATTAAATACAGACACGTAGCCATTCATGAAATCGTCCATTTAGATTAAAACATCAGTTCATATCAGTCAAACTGTCTCAGGTTGAAATGTTTCAATCTCAGATAATATGAAGGAGAAAATGTATTTAAAAAAAAAGAATAAAAACTAAAAGAAAATATTTAACATTCAGTTATATTTGTGAAAGTCACTTGGACCGTTTATTTGTTTCTTCGTGTCACTGACAGCCTTATACGTCAGTATTAAGAGCTGACATCTCAGTGCTCTGCCTGGTGTCCACTGACTCAGTGTGAGAGTCAGAAACATCTTCCTGGAAGGCTGTCTCCATTGCACTCAGGATGGATGTAATTACCTTTTTGTTATAATCTTGGCCCACAAACATATACAGCAATGGGTTCAGGCAACTTTTGAAAATGGCCAGGCTGGTTGTTATCGGGGCACCAATGGTAATTATGTAGACTAATGTTTCACTGCGATGAGCAGGCATGTCATTGATCATCTCAGTTAGAGCCATGATGTGATAAGGAGCCAAGCACAGGAAGAAAGTTATGATCACTGCAGTGAGGATCTTAAAGGGGCGACTTGACTGGCTGGCCAGGGTGCGGTTTCTTCTGCGACGATGGATTATCACAGCATAACAGGAGAAAATGACGGTGAAGGGGACAACAAATCCCAGGAGGAGGAAGGTGATGGTCATGGCCTGCAGCTGCTGATTCACAGATGGTCTTGTATAGTCATTATAGAGGGGAAAGTTTTTGCAGCTGGTGATGATGTTGTCATGGAGATATGATGACCCAGTGCTCTTGAAGATGGAAATTCGAGAGCTGAGAATCAGAGCCAGTATCCACACACTCAGACTCACACAGGATGCGCTGAGTACACTTCTGTAGTTCTGGGCCCAGACGGGCCACACCACAGACACACATCTGTCCACACTGATCACCACCAGAATTTAGACACTGGCAAACATGTTCAGGGAGATTAATGTGCTGCTCAGTTTGCACATGAACTCGCCAAAAGGCCAGTGAAAATCCAAAGCCAGGTACACCACATTCAGGGGCAGAAATCCTGTGAAGAGGAAGTCGGCCACAGCGAGGTTGAGGAACCAAACTGTGTTAACTGTTTTCTTCATCTTGAACCCGGTCACCCAGATAACCACTCCATTCCCGAGCACACCAAGAACACAGGCCAGGCAGTAACTAATGAGAGACATAGTATTCAGAGACCGTCTCAGCTCAGCATGCGTTTCAAATATTATATCGCCATCGTAATCGTAATCATAATCATAATACCAAGATGTATTTCCACCATATGTATCTGTTGTATTAACATTCTCCATCTTTGTCTTGAGACCTGCCAGAGAAGGTGAACAACAACAGGTCAACAACAACAACAACAACAACGACTACACACTTAAAACTGTGTATTTTAGCTTGTTTAAAAAAGATGCTGCAGAGATGTGAATTCAATGTTCGACCTTACAGCAAGTTCAGTCCCAAGTGGTAACTTCATGTTAACATAGTTAACTTAGCTCATGCA
>NW_026079941.1:0-1337 GCF_006386435.1 Epinephelus moara | reverse complement strand
TGCTTCGAGAGGTTTTAGTGTTGTTTTATTGGCCCGTGCGTAACTTGTCAAACAGTAGGTGAGATGTGATAGTATCATTGTGTTCATGTACAATTTGGCTGTTAGCTGTTTGCTGCAGGGCAGGTAGTGTGGAGTGGGTTTATCTTTATTGCTGGAAGTGTTAATGATCGTTGCTCAGAAAACTTTAAATAATTCAATCGTTCTTTATTCTTTATTCTGATCCACAAAGTGGTTGCTAGTCTTCTTTGGGTCCATTAATAATGCAAAATGTATGCATGTTAAGAGGAATCCCTGTCATAATTGTGTTCATTGAAAACTGTATATCCATTGATATGAATCATTAAATCATTAAAATCATTGGTGAAATGCAAACAGTCATGTCCTCTTCATTATCATTTGGTATGAGCTAAAATCATGACATACCGTAAGTGTTGCTCAAATGCAAAACCACACTTTGCATTTTCACTTATATATTGCTAATTAATTTGTTTGACATTTTGAGAAATGCACCCATTTGCCTTCTTGGTTGGGAGCCAGAAGTGATGGATCTTAGCTCAAAGCCTGGAAAAAGAAGAAACAGTTAGCTCGGCTCTATCCAACGTCCTAAAACATGAAATAATATAAGTACACGAAGAAGTTACAGCACTTAACTGTAAAACTACACCTTGTCATTTTTACATGTTTGTCCTTGTACTAAATAGCCAAAGAAGATACAACCTGTTCATTATTGAGCTTTATAAATGCGAGTAGGCTGATCAGTGGGATTGATTCAAATTAAACTGTCGTTATTAAGTCACTCAGTGCAACAGTGTGGCTCATTTACGTGTTTAATTGTTTTTAGTTTTTGGACAACATGGACATCTACTTGAATTTATTGAAAGGACAGACCCTTGAGATACAGCATCTCATTTCCAAGGGGTTCTCTAGGCACAAATACAAAACAAAAACATACAGACAAAACTGTACTACATAAACATAAACTACAGATACACAGATGCAGATATCTCACTCACCATCTCCCACCCACACCCCCGGCCCTCAGCTGTTACACAAGAAAAACTGGGGTTGGATACAGTGACCTTGGATAGTTTCATAGTAGTTTTCACCACCACGACTTCCAAATATCTTTTGCACAGAGGAGTACATTTCATCATGCTTTGGCTGCTGTTACAGCCCGACTCAAAGGCTGTGACAAAAAGGGAGACCAGACGAGTAAATAAAAAGTTCAAAGCATATTTACAAAAAGCATAAATTATCCAAACACCAAAGTAAATAAACCAAAAGGCTCTCAACAAAGCAGAAAAGTCTACCTCAATCAATTCAATTTTATTTATAAA
>NW_026079940.1:0-1000 GCF_006386435.1 Epinephelus moara | reverse complement strand
GCCTTTAGACACAAAAGAATAGGATAAAAGAATGATTGACGTGAATGGCATTTACATTGGCATATAGCTAAGGTGGAACTAATTGTAACACTCCTCTTAATGCACAAGTTTTATTTTCAACTTCCAATTATTTCGTGTTTTAATTTCATAGCATAAGAGATTCTGTTCAGTTTTATAGCCTCTTGTGACCTGCTGTCTATAGGGAGTGTTTGCTCAGTGTTGGTCCTGTGTAATATGGAAGTGTTTGAAATGATCTCCAATTTTTATAATGAAAAAAGTTCACCAAAGTTGCCGGTGGGCAAAATACTCTCAGTGCCCAGTAAGAGGATTTAGTCCGTCTTCGACACTGCACTACTGTCTATTCTAAAAAAAAAAATAGAAGCGTTTATGCGTTTGTTATTTTCCTGCTGTACCGAACTGGCACTAAACTGTAACTCCTAAACCGAGGTATAAACCGAACAATGACTTCTGTGAACCGTGACCCCCCCAGTTAAATTACAAGGCCTTTGATGCTTGCAAACAACAATTTTTAGAGAGCAGAAGAGCAAAAGAAAAGAGAGAATACAAATATAAGATTGTGAATAAGAAATAGAGTGCAGAGACGAGGGGAGACGTAATGAGTCCAACAGATGAGCAGCAATACAAACAAAAGGGCAAATAGAGAGCCAGAATAAAAAGGGAGAACATAAAAGATAGACAGCTCAGAGGGCCTGCCCGAGGTCAGTACCACTGGAAACAGACATGATCAGAGATCACTACAATACAAGACCTCTTCACCGGCTGTGTGTGTGTGTTTGTCTTTAGACGGGTGTGAGACTGTGATAAAAGAAGGTTATAAAACGAGACAAAGAGAACAGCCATTTGGATTTGTGTGTGAGTGGGTGGATTATATATTGTGGATAACAATACCTAGCCTACATTTAAATAAAGAGATCTTGGGGAGAAGAAAGTAGAATGCAGACATGAAAAATGAGGTTTGAAACATGCTTGAGAAAGGTAA
>NW_026079939.1:0-1275 GCF_006386435.1 Epinephelus moara | reverse complement strand
AATGAGTTCATCATCATTTTCAGATAGGCAAGAAAGTATATATAGCGATAAATTGTTCAAATAAATATTTATGGTATTGCCAATAGTTGTAAGTAGTAATTATTTAATATTTCATTGTTTGTTAACAGTAAAATTATTGAACTATTCACTGAAGTTTATTTACAATAAATTTACCTTTTATCAATGATGAGTAATATTGAGTGTTTCCACATTGTAGTGTGCTGTGTAAATGTTTTCCATTTCAAATATTTATCTCAGGATATTGTTTTCTTTTTCTCCTAGATCAGCCCCTTTGCCACTTGTGCTTGTCTCAGTGATAAAACCAAGTACCCATCCTTCCTCAGGACAATACCCAGTGATGACTACCAGAGCAGAGCCCTGGCACAGTTGGTCAAGCACTTTGGTTGGACTTGGGTTGGAGCTATTAGAACAAATGATGATTATGGGAATAATGGCATGGCCACATTTACAGAAACAGCCCAGCAGCTGGGCATCTGTCTGGAGTATTCTGTATCTTTCTTTAGAACAGATCCACCAGACAAAATACAAAAGATAATTGACATTATCAGAGCTTCCACTTCCAAGGTGATTGTCACTTTTCTCGCCCTTGCGGATATTGACATGCTAATACATGAGATGTCTTACTACAACTTGACTAGGTACCAGTGGGTTGGTAGTGAAAGCTGGATCTTTGATCCTGAAATTGCAGCCATAGATAAGCATCACATTCTGGATGGTGCCATAGGCCTGTCCATCCCCAAAGCACATGTCAGTGGCATGAGAGAGTTCATGTTGGATGTGAAGCCTCTCAATTCATCTGGTAATGAATTATTTACAGAGTTTTGGGAGACATTATTCAGCTGTAAGTTTAAGCAGTCAAAGTCATCCGCAGAGAATCAGAGAGAATGTACTGGACATGAAAATCTGACTGGAGTGCAGAACAGCTTCACTGATATGTCGCTCATGCCCATCTTAAACAACATCTATAAAGGAGTGTATGCTGTGGCCCATTCACTTCACAGTATTCTTAGTTGTAACAAAACATGTAACATGAAGGTGCAGCTAGATCCATATACGGTGAGTTCATAAATAAATCACAAGACTATCATGGTATATCACCACAAGGCCTACAAACTGTGCGTGATATAATGATCTACATTGATTCATATCTTTTTAGATTTTACAGCACATAAAAAGGATTCATTTCAAAACAAAGGAAGGAGAGGAAGTTTACTTTAATAAAAATGGAGACCCAGCAGCAAAGTATGAAATTAT
>NW_026079938.1:0-1035 GCF_006386435.1 Epinephelus moara | reverse complement strand
TTGTTCGTAGCGTTACATACGCGAACAGTGCAACAGGTACCAGAGCTCCATAGGGATATTTTAGAACATGATAACTTAGTTAAATATCCGTTAAAAAAAAACAAAGCAATACCTGCTTAAATAAAGGTGAATTACTTTCTAAAAGAACCTACGTTGGCGGGTAGCCACCAACATTAGCCACTGTGACTAACATAGACAGTCAGTGGGACTAACTACTGCTACTTTCGCTATGTCACTGGAAGTTGCACCCATAATTATTTCTACAGTAGCGCCCTCAGGAATACTGAACTCAGGAAGGTGGATAAACTAGCTACACATCTGCTAGCCTACCAAATGTAGCCAGTTAGCTCATGTTAGCTAAGGAAGAAGTAAGTTTGATTCAATTAACTACAAATGCTGCTTTAAATGAACACAGCACAGTTAATCTTGACCTTTTTTTTTTTAACTTAAAATGGCTGCACATGCTATTTACCTAGCTGGCTAACTAGCTTGGCTGGGTTGTTTAGCAGTAAATCCTGTTGGCTAGAGCAACCGCAGACTGTATGTTTGCTCTTCTAGCCAGTTAGCAGGGTAGATATATGTTATTTTATCATTCTAATTTTCATTTTCAGTTTTAATTTCAGTGGATAGACAGGTATCATGTGCAGTCTTCTTAAGCTAAATAAAAGGTTTTAGTTACAGTGTCTATGTATTGGTTTATTCACAGTTAATCTGAATTACTTTAACATTGTTTTGCCCTAGCTAACAGGAGCTAACTCTAATTTGGTAGCAGCTGCCGAGCTTCTTAAAACTGATTATTGTACACAGTTTATTCATGTTAATTTCTATTTTTGTAATTACTTTTTTATTCATTTAGTATTGTACACTTTGGTGCTCCATACAAAACTAGAGTATTGTTCAGATGAGGGTTTTCAATTGCCTGTTTCTTATACCCAATGGGTTGTCTTTTCTATTGAGCGTAGAATGAGAAAATACTTTTAATGAAAACACTGCAATCCACAAATTCACAACAAATTTCGTGAGCTTTCTACACGC
>NW_026079937.1:0-1484 GCF_006386435.1 Epinephelus moara | reverse complement strand
TACAGCAACGTTTATCATCACGGCGAAACATCAAACTTCGCCGCCAGGCCATGGCCACGCCCTTTGACGAAAACTCACAGTTTTCACAAAAAAAGCATCATCAACGTCTTATGACTTTTTTCACCAAGTTTGAAGTGGATCTGGTCAAGTCTGTAGGAGATGTACATTAAAGTCTAAAACATCACATTTCCCATTGCCAGTAGGGGGCGCTATGTTTATCTCTAATTATTGGCATGTAGATGTGTTCAGGATGGGACTGTCATCAATCCTGTGAAGTTTGGCCAAAATTGGACCATGTATGCTGGAGTTATAAGCTACTTCCTGTTTAGTGGCGAGACCCCTAACTTTGACGCCATCCCACGCATTGACGAAAACTGAAGCTTTTGATAACTTTTCATCTTCAAGGTCTTGGGATGGGACAGACCAAGGTTTGAAGTCAATCGGATGAAATCTTTAGGACTAGTTCGTTCATTTATGACCCCTGGAAATGGCCAAAAATGCACCAAAATTGCACAGTAAATTCAAAATGGCCGACTTCCTGTTGGGTTTAGACCATGCCTCCAAGAGGCTTTTTTGTACGTCTCTGGGCGTTACATAAGCCTACCGAGTTTCATACATGTAGGTTAAACTAGCTTCAGGGGCTGTTTCCTCAAACTTTTGTAGGGGGCGCTACTGAGCCATTTTGTGGGACCCGCACACGAGACCCTTAAAATATCAAATTTTTCACCAGTTCTGAGATGTGTGCAAAGTTTCATGAGTTTTCGGGTATGTTAAGCCTCCCAACGAGGCAATTCATTTGGAGGAATAATAATAATAATAATAATAGTAATAATAATAATAAAAAAATCCTTGCATTTCAATAGGGTCCTCGCACTGCTAGGTGCTCGGGCCCTAGTAATAATAATAAAAAATCCTTGCATTTCAATAGGGTCCTCGCACCGCTAGGTGCTCGGGCCCTAATAATAACAATTCCTTGTATTTCAATAGGGTCTATTATAATATTATATTATAATACTCTAAGCTAAGTCCTGCTCCTTTCAAGACCTTTCTTCTGCTCCAACTGCGAAGCAGTGCACACCTCTTTCCGGCTGGGCCTGGAACAGCTGAAGTCCAGACCCTTGCTCCATAGCCCCAAACCACTAAAGGTTTGCAACTAACTTTCCAGCAACAAGGAACTAAGTGAGTTAGCACCCAGTGTCTAACTCTGCTAAACCCTGAGCAACCAGCTTCCTCAGAGTTCCATATTTGGAACAAAGGACCCAACAAAGACTGCACCTGGAACCATCTTCCCAGCCGTCTTCTGCCGGCTAATAAAGCAGTACACCACCAAGTGACTCTTTCTCCCATCCATTCAAGGATCTGTAACACCCACCCTGGATCCAGAGGTGTTAGCCAACTATTGACCAATATCTAATCTTCCCTTTATGTCAAAGATTCTTGAGAAAGTAGCGGCAGACCAGCTGTGTGATTTTCTCCATGATAAT
>NW_026079936.1:0-1275 GCF_006386435.1 Epinephelus moara | reverse complement strand
GAGACCGTCTGAAAATGTGTTCAGTTCCCTCCTTCCAGCTGCAGACGCTTCACCTTTCAACATGGTCGGACAAAACATCATCGTACAAACCATTTTGTTTTGATCATATACTTCAGGAACCTTTAAAGATTTGGTTACCCCAACCTTCACAAACGAATGTTGCTCTGATGAGTAGTTCCTGGATCAGTTAAAAGGTGATGTTTCAGACTCACAGAGATCATCTTAATAAAACATGGTCGACTGCATCAAAGCCTTTTGTTCAGACATGATGTTTGACCATGTCTGCAGTCTGCTGTGTCCACATTTGAAGGTGGCCTTTTGGAAGACCAGAAAAAAGACAGATAAGAAAGTTCAACCCCTGCGTGATCGTCAGATTTTATGTTTTGCAAGGTTGCAGAAATTGTCCGATGTAGCCTCCAAACATTGAAAATAGCAGCAGCGTCTTTTGGAGCAGGCTGAGGCCTTTACTTCCTGTCATTCAGTAGTTCCTCTGCGGCCGTACACTGTCACAGTCGAGTCGAGCTGTAGTACCTGTTGGTGTGGAGAAATCCTCATGGATCCCTGCTGTTAGTGATCGGGTTCATGATTCCTCTTCAGCTTCTTTTCCTCTGAGCTAAAAACTCCTCCAGGAGTCAATTTATAGTTTCTGCAACAGGCAGGAAGGAAAGAGCACAACTGATGTGACCTGATTCTGAACCAAACTTCACCTGTGGCCTAAAAACAAATCAGTCTGAGAGAGTGTGTCTCAGAGTGCGTGTTTACAAGTCATATGAAATCCTACAGATTTATAGTTTTAAACCTAAAGTTACTGTGGTCATGTTTAGGTAAAGAAACAAGCTGGGGATGTACCTTAACACAAAGTTCACACCTTCTGAACACCAGTCTCCTGAGGAAAGTCCTGTGTTTTGTGATCCATCCACCGTCGCAACCTGCCTCACCATACCGGACCGGACACACTGTTTTCAAAATACACTTCTGTTTTCACAGGAAATGTACAGTTTGCATACAGTCTCTTTCAAAATAAAAGCACTATGTCAGTACAACACCGCCAACTGATGTTTTTCCTTCAACAACACACACGTAGTTGAAAAAAGAACAGGGTTTGGCTTAAGAATCTCACGGGACGCGACCCATTCAGCAGCCCTCCTGCCCATCCCACTCAGACTTTCACTGCCTTAACTCTCGTCCTTGTCCCTCCGCGTGTATCAACTGGCCGTGTATCTTGCCAACATTAAAGGACGCCTTTTTCATTGGTTTCTGACACTACAAGTCACT
>NW_026079935.1:0-1178 GCF_006386435.1 Epinephelus moara | reverse complement strand
TCACACAGGAAGGTTAGGGTGACGAGGTGATGGGTGGTTGCCTGGCAACAATAAAAAGGTGCAGCAAGTGTTTTTACTAGTGACTACAGGGAGGGGGGGTCTGACCCTGGTGTGTTCCTCCACCACTGGATAAAACACACTGAGACACTTTTACTGATTCAGAAACATCTGCTGTTGTTCCTTGTGAACCTCAACATGAGCTTATTTGACCTTTAATTCAGTCCAACTTCGGTCTTAATTTTCCTTTCGCCTTTTCAAAACCTATTTGTACCATGTGGCGCTCCGTAGGGTGAGAGGCGTTGACTGTTGTGGTAGAAATTAGCCCTCCAGTCGGGACAGCTGTCTGTGACACTGTTGGTCTTCATTAATGTGAAAAAAGTCCGGACACGAGCGGGTCACAGCTGCACGAGAGGCTCGTCTCTACAGGACGAACAGGTGCGTCATGCTCTTAGCTCTTAGCTCTTAGCTGCTAGCTGCTGCTTAGCAAAACACTGATGTGTCTCCTGTCAGTGAGCCGTTAGCCAGCCGGCTACATGTAGCCTCTGCAGCTGTGTGATGAGTTAAACTGTGACGGAATGTTCCTTTAATTCAGCTCATCTCGATCCTGTTTAACGTTTTATAGAAAGACACCGGGTGTGACTGCTGGAAGCTAACTGTGGCTAACGTTAGCACCATGTAACGTTACAGACACTGTTCGGTTAGCTTCTGTGGCTACATGCTAATGTTGTTTATTAATGTGTGTACAAGTACACACTGTGCACTTGTTTCAGGCACACAACAAGTACTCACTACTGACATACCTACTGGAGTAAAAGTACTCGAGTATTCTCAGCTGCATGTAGTTAATTACATCGTTATATTTTGTAGATCAAGGGGCAGTTCTTAGATATTCCTCCATCTGTTTCTCTGCAGTGTTTGGATCAGGTGTCCAGGTCTCCAGGTGTCCAGGTCTCCAGGTGTCCAGGTGACTCCAGAGGACAGTATGAGCTCTAAAGGAGGCGGCACCGCTCTGACTCGCCGCAACTACAGACTGGCCTCAGACACAGATAAACCCAGAAGTACAGGTATGAACCTGCTGCTGTGCTCTGAGGACACAAGAAGGGACACAGGTGGAGAGACACACACAGAGACACAGAGACACACACAGACACACAGAGACACACAGACACAGAGACACA
>NW_026079934.1:0-1194 GCF_006386435.1 Epinephelus moara | reverse complement strand
AGAGAACTATCAGTGTCCCAGATGTAATTTGTTTTGTTGCTATGGAGATAAAACAAAAAAACACAAACACATGGTTAATAAACAAGCAAGAGGCTGACAGAGCAGAGTGTGCGTTTATAAGTTGCTGCCTCTGTGACAAAGTTGGTTAAGGAAGCTAACGTAACCCCAGACAGTATAGGCATAGCTGTAGCTTTTGCTATTTCAGTCTGTTTTCAGTTCATGACGGTTAACTGGAACATTTTGGTGTAGTGATACACAAAATGTAGTGAGAGCTTTTCACTTACTTGTTGAGTGGCACCATGAACAGCTTCTCCTCGAGGTCAGTGATGTCGACTGAATTTGCCTGCGCGACGACATCCAGTGAGCAAAACGACGTCACGGCTTCACGCTCGTCACGCTCGTCCTGCTCATCTGTGTTGTTCGTTGATGCAGGGCTGCTGCTGTAAGAAGAAATTGTCATCGTCAAGAGGCAGAACATACATAAAAAGACTCCCAGGTAAAATTAACAAATAAAATATTTTAAGAATACTTGAGCTACAGAATATCACTGCAAGATTTAAACTAAAGCAACCACCGAAAAACTGGAAGAACATGATTTGATCAAGGTTACTTACAGTTAAAAATATGATATGTTAGGAAAAGTTTATCTATGTGAGAATATTAGTCAGTGAATTTAAGAGGAGTTGAGAAAAATTATCAACTTTTTATGTTCCTGACAGACACTGAAAGCAGCATGGAATGAATGTCACTACCTCCTCTCAGGGTTTGGTGAGTCCGTCTTTTCAGCGTTGGTGATGTTGACTGGTGAGACGCGATGTTTTCTCTGTTGGAGAAAAAACAAACTTGAATTGTTCAATAATGCAAACATAACAATTAACTATTTCAGTACTCTCATTGAGTCCTGGCTGGTGAATATCTGGTGACATTGGCTCTTTTCTGTGAAACATACCCCGTTGATCAACAGCCAACGCCAAAACTTCCTCATGGCTTCCTTCTGTGACGCAGTTTGAGTGTCTGAGGTGGTGACAGTAGGTCTAAAGAGAAACATGGTTGGTTATTTTACAGAGATAAATCATACAGACACTCTGTGTCCTTGTGCTCATCTCTGGGGTATTGTGGGGAAAATTAAAGAGTTAGCAAACAACATGTCTGTAGAAACAAAAATGCACTCTGAATGAGCGTCTTACCTTTCCT
>NW_026079933.1:0-1285 GCF_006386435.1 Epinephelus moara | reverse complement strand
TTGTCACTCTGAGCGGAGGAGAGAGAGAGAGAGACAGAGGCAAGAGGTGACAGGACGGCACGAAATTCGTCGAGTTTCATCGAGGACTGGAGGGTGAGTAGTATTCTAATATTTCTAACTTGGCGTTTTTGTCATCTTAGTTGAACTAATTGAAGTTAAACTCTGCTCTTTGGCGATTTAGGACGCCAAATCACTCAACAGGTTCATTTGTGTCCATAAGCGTTTTTAGGGTATTTTTACTGCCTTTACTTTTAAGCTCATATCACAGTCATTATAAAGGCTACATACACATGCTATATCTTGTTTTTTTCAGGACAACCTGGGCTAACCAGATTTCATGTCCTTCTATGTGCCTGTATTTTATATTAATTTTTATATCAATGAAAAAAACAAATCCGTGTTACATATTAAAAACTGTTATTTTAACCCAACATTGTAGTCCCATCCAATTGGCCATCCAATTGGCTCTGTACAGAACTGTGTCCTTCATGTAAGCCTGCACCTGGGAGAAGGGCTCCGAGTTGTGTTTAAGCCATTCTCTTTGCTGTTGGGACCTTTCTTTTGGTATGGTCGATTGTACAGCCAGACACAAAAGATTGTAAACAACTAAATGGGTTTTCTTCATTTATGAAAGTTTTCCCAGTTTAATATACACATGGTATATGCACATTTTCAAGTACAACAAGGAGGACTTTGTAAACCTTTTCAATACCCATAATGGGGGGGGGCACCCTTAAAAATAGCTTTTTTTTCAACAATGCATCATATTACGTCACATAAGGGAGTCGTTGTCCCCTGTCCCAGCTGCAGTACACTGTGCGGTCTAGGTACTAATGAGTCTGAGCCGTCGTCATTTAGTGAATTTGTATTTTTTCGCTAATTTTGTTTTGCATTTTATCATTTTTCATCATCATGAATAATTGTGTTTGTGCAGGCTGCACTTAATCCAGCCTGTCCGGACCTGAAGGACACTTTATAGCAGGAAAAGCAGCAGTTAGTATTCGTTCAGGTGAAGAGGCAGACTTCACTGCTGCCTCTGTAACGGAGGAACACGGTGGTGTGCGGGCTCATTTTAGACAGGAGGGTTATGTTATTTTGCGATATGATGATGTTCAGGATGGGGGTTATGTTATTTTGCGATATGATGATGTTCAGGATGGGATGTTGAAGCCAGGAACCTGTGAGGCCTAGAGCTGGTGCGGTTCCTCCGGTAAACACAACTGCGTCGTCAGCTCTGCCTTCAGTAGCATTGCTGCGCCGACCGGATACGTGAACTGCTCTGGTA
>NW_026079932.1:0-1114 GCF_006386435.1 Epinephelus moara | reverse complement strand
GCTGGAGGGTGGAGGATGCAACCTCACTGACACGGGCACCAGGGTGGCAGCAGGTGCGGCCGTTGTGCACTTCCACATGCCTGACCATGGAGGTCCCGATCACTAGCACAGAGGGGGTGCGCTGCTCCCGAGTGCGCGCCTCCGACTGCCTGGAGGTTCGACGGTGACGGGATGGAGCCCGATGTTTGTGGCACCGGGTCGCGGTTCCTCCTGACCGGGATGGAGGGGAGGGGTCAGGCTGGACAAGCAGACGCCGATTCCTGGACTGGTGAGAGCCACGGCCAGCTGGATGTAGGCCTACAGGTTCCACAGGCGAGCTGGACGAAGCATCCACGGGAGGGAGGTCCTGCAGGCTTAGGATGTCATACCTGTTATCCAGCGGCAGCTCCGGAGGCGGAGGAGGAGGAGATGGACGAGCCCCAGAGCCCCTGGCCACCACCGACCAGGGCTCCCTCGGCTTGAGTGGAGTTGAGCTCACCGGTGCTTCCGCTCCACCCTCCGTGATGAAGCGCTGCGGCTCCGCGGGGCAAAGGCAGGAGGTGGAGAGTGCCAATGATTTGGGCTTGGCTCCCTGGCGGTGCCAGCGGGACTTGGCTAGTGCTGGTGTCGGAGTTCCGGTGGTTATGGAGCCGGTCCACAGCAGGGTGGTGTTGTTCATGGCCATCATGCTCCGGTCACCAGCGCCGGATGCTGTCAGGTGAGCAATATGTTTCGCCTGGGTCGTGGCGACGGTGGTAAAATCCAGGAGGATCTTTTCCCTCTCCTTCAGGTCGGCCTGCAGTCCGGAGATGCTCTCCCTCAGTTTTGACAGGGTTGGGAGGCAGGACTCACACACCGCCATCATACCTGCGGCCTGTGCTGGAGATCCATTCCCCAGGACACAGTATCAACACACGGAGGTGAGTTAAAATTTTTACCCTCGGTCGTGGGGCCGAAATGTCCAAGGGGACCTTCCCCAATTTTAAGGCGGCAGTCCGCTTCAGGTGGTGAGTTGTAGGTCTCCCACAGTTAAACGATTTTTAAAAGTTGGGTTGTAGGTCTCCCACAGTTAAACGATTTTTAAAAGTTGGCGCCTCGCTAATGCGGTTCGGCTGGCAACTTCCGTGTTCACTTC
>NW_026079931.1:0-1115 GCF_006386435.1 Epinephelus moara | reverse complement strand
AGCAACTGCAGCTCCAACAACTGCAGCACCCACAACTGCTGCACCCACAACTGCAGCTCCCACAACTGCTGCACCCACAACTGCAGCTCCCACAACTGCTGCTCCATCAACTGCTGCCGCGACAACTGCAGCCCCAACAACTGCAGTGCCAACAACTGCAGCCCCAACAACTGCAGCCCCCACAACTGCTGCTCCCACAACTGCAGTTCCGACAACTGCAGCCCCAACAACTGTAGCCCCCACAACTGCTGCTCCGACAACTGCAGCACCCACAACTGCAGCCACGACAACTGCAGCTCCAACAACTGCAGCACCCACAACTGCATTTCCAAAAACTGCTGCTCCAACAACTGCAGCCCCCACAACTGCAGCACCCACAACTGCTGCTCCCACAACTGCAGCCCAAACAACTGCAGCTCCAACAACTGCTGCTCCCACAACTGCATTTCCTACAACTGCTGCTCCAACAACTGCAGCCCCCACAACTGCAGCTCCCACAACTGCTGCTCCATCAACTGCTGCCCCGACAACTGCTGCCCCAACAACTCCAGCACCCACAATTGCTGTTCCCATAACTGCAGCCCCAACAACTGCAGCTCTAACAACTGCAGCACCCACAACTGCTGCTCCGACAACTGCAGCACCCACAACTGCAGCCCTGACAACTGCAGCTCCAACAACTGCAGCACCCACAACTGCATTTCCAACAACTGCTGCCCCCACAACTCCAGCACCCGCAACTGCTGCTCCCACAACTGCAGCCACGACAACTGCAGCTCCAGCAACTGCTGCTGCCACAACTGAAGCCCCGACAACTGTTGCTCCAACAACTGCAGCACCCACAACTGCAGCTCCCACAACTGCTGCTCCGACAACTGCTGCCCCCAAAACTCCAGCACCCACAACTGCTGCTCCCACAACTGCAGCCCCAACAACTGCAGCTCAAACAACTGCAGCCAATACAACTGCCGCCCCCACCACTGCAGGACCCACAACTGTGGCTCCGACAACTGCAGCCCCCACTACTTCTGCTCCCACAACTGCAGTTCCGACAACTGCAGCCATAACAACTGCAGCCCCAACAACTGCTGCTCCGACAACTGCAGCACCCACAA
>NW_026079930.1:0-3744 GCF_006386435.1 Epinephelus moara | reverse complement strand
ACAGTGCATTTGTTTTCATATGCTTAATCACCACGGAGGAATGACATTTACACAACAGGCCGGATCGAAAGTTCAAGAATGTCCACTATGAGGAAGGCGTGGCTTAAAGCTGTTTATAACTAACACCCTCAGGCTCTTCAGTCACCCACACACCTGCTGGAACTCAAACAGGTAACAAAATTACATACATACTGTATGTGTTCTTTATTTTTCTATTATTTTTTTCTTTTAATAGATTTTAAAAACTATCAATACAAGCATGATTTAAAGATGTGTGCTGTTATGTTACTAAAGCTTAGTATCTTATTATTAATATTTCATATTAATGGTGATTATGCTGCTGCTGAAACTTAAAAACTCAAGGCTTTTTGGTTTTACTTAATTTTTTCACCTTTTAAACATTTTAAAAATTTTCCTGGACTTTTTTAGGGGAGGTATGTTTTATATAAGTGGTCTTATTTATGAAGTGTTTTGCTGTAAGTGACTTGTTTTGTGATGTGTTTTGTCATCAGCAATCTGCAAACATCCAAAGAGATTTAACCAGAAATTGGGCTACATCATAAGAGCTGGTGCAGGTCAGTAAACATTAATTTCAGTAAATATGAGATACCTTAAATGGTACCACTTTTTAATAAGTCAGCAGTTAAACTGTAAACATAAATTGTTGCTACCTTTAATAATGTTTATTAAATCATTTGCAGATGCTTTATAAATTAAATTTACTAATGAGAACAACTTTTAGGTATTCAGGTTGTGAAAAACTGCGACAATGAGTCACTAATAGTCAAATCATTAATAAATGATTGTGGGTTTTTCACTATCTAATAGGCCAGCAAGTCTGCAATGAGTGTGCTGTGCTACATTTGAATACATTTCCAATACATTTTTAATAAATTAATATTTGAATAGACAGAGTCAGAGCCCAAGAGGTCTTGACAACCTGCCAATCCAAAAGTTATTTATCGCTCATACACTGTAAGATCTTTACAGCATTGATATATGATTAATTAACCATTAACAAGGACAACAGTTACAAATTAGACTGTATATAAATGTGGACAACTTGTTTCCACTTCTGCATACTGTACAAGAATGACGCCACCATATCCTGGATATGACATCTTAGACTTTTGGGGGCCAGAGCCCATACCCCGTCCGACTACAGCGCCACTGATAGCTGTCAATCATGATGTCAAACCTCCCTTTTAAAGTATCAAACAACTAATTAAAATATCAGAAAAAAAAACATGAAAAATTATTTTGATGTGTACTTTGAGTTTTTAGCTCTGCCCCATTGCTGTACAAAAATAATTAGATACTGGACCCCAAGATGGCACTTGTTTTGTCCAGTTGGATTGTTCTCCTGTTGCATATGCCAAAAAAGGTCCTAGTGTCCACGTTTACTTCCGCGATATGTGGCACACTGAATATGCGCTGTAATGTTTCTCTCGCTTGCCTTGTAAACTTCACATTGTGATGACGTCACTGATTTTTAAATGGATTTTCTTGGCTCAAGTAAAATTTACAAATATGAATCCTCCATGGATCAAAAAATAATCATAGAAAGAGTCACAGTTGACCTTGTTTGCAGTTTGAGGTGTCCTGTCAACATTTTTACAGATGTCTCTTTTATAATAGTACTGAGAGAAACTTGAAACAAGGCCAAGCGTCATCCCATTCGCTAACGTGTGCCGGGCTGGGTTTATGACCTATAATGCAGCCAGCCAGCAAGGGTCAATCAGGATGTTTTGGTTTCACTTTTGGGGAACTGTACGTCATCCATCTTTATAGGCTATAGGTAGAACTTAAAACAGAGTCTACAGCCATGCTGGAGGCTTTATGGGGCTGTAATTTGGCACATGCTCACAATGACAAAGCTAACATGCTAATGTTAATCATGTTCATCGTCTTAGTCTAGTGGGTTAGCACTCTTCAGAGAGCACTAAACACAAAGCACAGCTGAGGATGACAGGAAATGAAATTACTGGTAGCTTTGCAGGTATTTACTCATGAACCTAAATGTAGACTGTAGAATGGTATATAAACAGAACAGGATGCAATTTGCTCAGTGGTGTGTAAATCAAAAAAGTTTGACGTCCCGGTTGAAAATTCATCCACATCATTGGGCCCATAGAGCAAGCACACTAGAGACTTCTGCTAGCCAAGCTGGCTACTTTCAGTTTTGCACTCAGCTAGCTTCTAAAATTTCAAGATGTTACTGGACCAAATGGATCAAATTGCATTAGTGAGATGAGTCATTTTGAGGGGATTGTGACACTCAGAAAAATTAATCCACTGTTAATCCACAGACGTCTCTTTCCCAGATGTCTATTTTTTCTATGGAAAAAAATACTTATTAGGCCCAATGGCATGTCATGACGGACCCACATGTTGCAGTTACAAGATTTGGCCACCGTGTCAAATAGGCCTCAATTCTGGTACATGTCTTGGGGGCTTGTTTGGTCCCTGTTTACTTCCTGTCAGTAACAAATATTTCAACAGGAAATATACTTGGACCCATTTAGAAATGTTAGGTTGTCAAGTTTGTAACTTTCAATAAAAAAAAATCAAATTTTGACCTGATGATGGCGCTAGATGAAAACTCAGGGAATCAAAAAAGTCATTATGATTAATCCTCTTGGCACTATAGATACCTGTACCAAGTTTTGTAGCAATCCATCCAATAGTTGTTGAGAGATTTGACTCGAAAACAAAAATGTAAACCTCATGATGGCACTATGGAAAAACTCATGGAATCATCAAAGTCATTGTCGTCTGGGGACCACAATTGTCTGTACAATTTTTTTTTCAATCCCTTTGATAGTTGTTTAAATATTTCAGTCTGGACCAAAGTGTTGGCCCATTTGATTGACCATCATTGCCAACCACAGAGCCATGCCATGAGTGAGGCAAATAAATACGTAAAAAATGCCTTAGGCCGTGGTCACAGAGAAAGTGTTTTGGCAGTTGGAGGCGCCTTTTTCTAATTGTTTTTGATAAGAATGAAGCTTTTTGCTTGCGTTTTTTGCGTTGCAATGCACCTCAAGTTTCTGCGCTCTGGGCGCATGGCGTTTTTGCCGGAGTGCTCTGAACTCTGCTAGTTGAAAAAACTTTAACTCAAAGTGGAAAAAAAGCCCCATGTCACCTTTTTCCCATTGCCCGATTGGATTATTTTAGAGACAAGCCTTCCAGGGGGGTCACGACAACAAGTTTACAGTTGGTAAACAATGGAGGTGAAATGGTGGTAGCGGTTGTTGACACCCAGAGCTATACGGCCCGATGATAGACAGAAGGTTGTCAAAATGCCCCTGAGTCATCCTAAAATATGCCTGGAAATGGCCATCATGGATGCGAAGCCCCTGGACCAACTGATGGCACTCCCCATGACCCACCCTCTTTTTTAGGGTCTCATGTACCCTCACAGATCTCTGTTTCCCTGTGCCCAACAAACTATTTACTGACAGCCTCTCACCCTCAACCAGAGCTACAGCAAGTACCCTCTGCCTCAACATTTTACTAACTAGATACTAATTACTGTGAAATTACTAAAATAAATACATAAACAGCAGATTGATTACACAGGAAGGTTAGAATAAAGAGGTGATGGGGTGGTTCCCTGGCAACAATAAAAATGCACAGCAAGCGTTTTTTTTCACCAGTGGCATTCAATTTTTAAAAAAAGGCAGTGCGGCGTGCCTCACATTTTACAGCCTGCAAAAGGCTTTCCGTGTAATCTAGGCCATA
>NW_026079929.1:0-1000 GCF_006386435.1 Epinephelus moara | reverse complement strand
TTAGTAATCTGTGTAGTCGTGATTACCAAACTCCGTCTTCAGTGATGGTGACCACAATTGTATCTATCTTTCTCCCAAGCATCCGTGTGTAACCACTAGTGTTGTCACAATACTGGAATTTCTTTCCTGGTTAGTGGCAGAGAAAAATGACTGTGGTAAAAACTAACAATAAGGGAGTGAAAGGCACAGCTGGATCTGGTGTATTCATACTGCAGAAAATTAATATTTAAATCGTTTCAAATATTCAGAATTGTCCCACAAATGATGGCTGTATTACTGTGTTTCTTTACCAACTTACCTATCTTAGATCCCATTAAACACCTGGGCCATCTTCTACCCTCGCCGCTGTGCAGAGCAGGCTGAAGAGCTGGTTTCCACCTTTAACAAGGTGGCTGGGCCTATTGGGATGCGACTGGAGCGACCCACTCAAGTGGAGCTGAGGGATGATCGCACTGAGACTTATGTCAAGAGCATCCACGCTCAGCTCACCAGTAAGGTATGACATAACATAAAGATGTAGATTAGTGGCCTACCAAGTAATTTAATACTTCAAACTATCGATCTAGCTAGAGAACCATCTAAATGGATAGATCTGCCTTTTCCTGTGTCCTCCAAGCGTGTCCACTATGCATCACACACAGTGTGTCTACATTACATTTTTCTGTGCCCTGCCCACATGCTTTTAACTAATTGATGGTGAATTTAAAAAAAATGTCATATTGGTGCTATCCAGTGTTATACATTGGTACAAATATAACCTAACAGTATGTAGGGGATTGGATGTTAGGTGTTAAACATAGCCACAAGAATTGGTGATGAAGTTGAACCACTACCACCAGATATTTAGCAGTATAAGAGCAGAACACACCACACGTGAAGTGTTGGTGTTTGTGCTATTTGTCATGATGAAGGTACTCTGAGCCTAATGGATGTATATAGCACTTTGTATTATGAATTAAGTATGTCTAACATCACTGTTGCAAATATTTGTCCTGGTATT
>NW_026079928.1:0-1191 GCF_006386435.1 Epinephelus moara | reverse complement strand
CAGTTACTCAATAACTTTATGTAAGTCTTTTCCTATGCACTTATGATCTGATTGTTATTTGAAAATTGGGTAGTTTATCTGCCCCCTTAAGCACACATGTTTTACTGTTGTTCACAGTGCCTTTTTGTACAAGCAGAATTTATTATGCATATGTATATCTATTTTCGGTGTATCTACTGCTATTTTGCCATGACACACTTGTTTAAGATTGTTGTATTGTTATTGTGTTTATTCTTTGCCTGTGAGTTGGCACTACATTGTATGGCGGAAGTGTAAAGTGTCTTTCCACACACCTGCTCTGATTGCTTCAAGCGTACTTAAACGCCACTTCCGTAACCTGAGTTACATACTGAAGAAGATTTTCTGTCGAAACGTCTGTGTTTCTGGTACTGCCACCCAAGTTGGTTTATTAAATTTACCAAAAGGACATTTGTGAGTGCTGGCATTTTTCCCTTTTTAACTTTTGAATAAATCTCATTTATTAATAAGACTGCTGAAAGCAAGCTGTACATAAGCAATTATAAGCATGATATTGACACCAGCAGGCCCGAGGGGGAGAGAGCGTAGTCCAGGTGACCTTGAAAGTATGTAGAAGTAGTTAGAAAGAAAAAAATTCATAGTGTGTCATAGTGATCAGATAGGACAGAGGCAGTATGTGGCATTTTGCTACCGTAGAGCCGGGTTCGGGACTTCAACATACACATTTTGAAAGTGTGCCCGGGCCTTTCTCTCTCTCTCTCTTTTTTTTTTTTTTTCAAATCTTATTCATTAATAATAAGGCTGCTGAAAGCACAGTGTACATAGGCAAATATATCTTTACATTGTTTAAGTGAAAACAATGGCATGACTTGAAAAGAGGAAAGATACTGAAATAGTATGTGTTTGAACCTCTGTGGAAAGTATTTTTTTAAGATGTTGTGTAACAAACCATTGTCCTTAATGTTTTTACAAATATGAAGCAGACAGGTGACCTCAATGCAAATATATATTAATTGTATTCAATTACATTATTATTTTGCAAAATAACAATTTTGTAGTCATTCACACAGTAATTAGTACATGTTTCAAAATGTAGTTGTAGTATCAGCAATAATAAATTAGCATATCAATATATGACATAACAGTAAAACAGACACACCTGATATGATAAAAAAATATTGTTGTTTATTAAATAGCAATGATGTGAAGGTG
>NW_026079927.1:0-7446 GCF_006386435.1 Epinephelus moara | reverse complement strand
GACACACACCACGTCATCGTGTCCCTGCCATCCAGGGTTGGACGTGGTTCAGTTCTGGGACCAGCTGAACCTTTTTGGTACATTTTTAATAACGACAGAATAACTGTAGTTGTAAAGAGTCAGAAGTGAGGTGAGGCTCTGAGACAGACTGGAGCAGAGTCTCTGTCCAATCAGCAGCACTCTGTAGAGAATGGAGCCTTTTCATTGGCCATCGTCCTCATGTTTACACACATATTGTTGAAAAACAAATGCAGACTCTAAGTGTAAATGAACACATCAGGTTGCGCCCGTGAGATGCAGCTGAGACATGAACCCTCACTGAGACGTGAGGACAGTCACACAGATTAAAACCAGAGCGTATCTGCTGTGGGAAACGTGGGAGTGGAAAATGTGTCCGATACACCGTCGGTCGAGACACAAGGAAGGTTTCCATGGCGCTGCATTCCAGCTGAGACCGGGGTTTCCTCTGACGTCTGGAGTGTCAGTGGTCCCCTTCGGTGGCCTCGTCACAGCCAGAACCCCGATGTGCTGAATTCTGACACAGATTGATTTAACGTGAGTCCGTACTCAGTCGTACCGACCGTAGATTGTTTAAAATAATGAAATCAGCTACAGTGATGTCACACAGTGGTTTTTGGCACTTTGGTCGTCGCCATCTTGTTTTCTTTAACAATCACTGACAGGGTTAAAGGAATATTTCAGGAATATCAGTCACTCACCTCGTGATGGTTCAATTAGTGTATCCAACTCAGAATGATGTCAGATGAATCAGATTCAGCATTTTCCAGGCCTGGAAAAGTCCTGGAATTTTGTGGAGTGTAATGAAATAAATAGTGTCAGTAATCTTAAATGTAGTGAAACATGACATTAGATTAATTTCCTGGAGCTGTTAATGTGTGACAGTGTTTTGTTTCCCATCACGTGTGTTTCTTCAGCGTCTTCCTGCGTTCGTCTCTCTTCACGTGTGCCGGCGTTCTTAAACGATGTTTTAATAGTTTGAATCTGATGTGTTTGAATAACGGCAGGTACAGAAACACAAAGACTTTGGGTCCTTGAAAAGTCCTGAGAAGGTTTTGAAGTTTTATCCATGAACATGTGAGGGAACCCTGTGAAGTATTATTTAACAAAGCCTGCAGGTATGGAGGAGGTGAAAGGGTTAAACTGGATCATTATGTCACAGACTCACACTGATGATGTCATTTGATCCAAACTGGATCTCCAGCGGGTTCTTTTGTTTGTTTGTTTTGGATCAAACCTCTTCACGCTGTGTTTTCGGTGTGCAATCATCGCCAGGTAACAAACGTAAGTGGGTTTCTTTGCCGCTGGAGGAGGCGTCCACGGACGACGGCGACAAGACGCCCGGCGGGGGTACGGCACGCTCAGACGCAGAGCCCACCAGCGACTCACCTGACCCCGTGTCGCCCAATCACACACTCCATAGTAACAGGGCGCATGATAGCAGCAGGAGTAAGTGTTGTGTTCACGCCTTCAGTCTGTGTCGTGTTTCCTCACTCTGCTGCTGGCTTCGCTCTGTCTCAGCTACCATCTGTCTCTGTGTCGGCGTCTGTCTCCGTACTAATGCAGTGCATGATGGGAGCACGCTGTGTTTTAATGTAATGTTCTTTAATCAATCTGCTCTCAGTGGGTCGTTACATCTCATCAGACTGATTCAAAGTCTGATCTCTGAGCCTTCATCACTCAGAAGAGACTCATCATCATACTGTCAGTACAGGAGGTCATTGAACACATCACACATACTGTCAGTACAGGAGGTCATTGAACACATCACATCTCTTCTCTCAGTTATTATAACAGTTCACAGACTAACGTCTCTCCTGGTCGATCGTGGTCGATCTGTGTATCCGTCTCAGCAGATGATGTCACAGATTTCAGATAAAGTCCGATCTGACTGTTTCACATTTCCTGTCAGTGTTTTGGACTCAAACACACAGATACGTAAATATAATGACAGTAATAACAGCCAGAGTCGTCAGGGAGAATCTTTGTCATCATTTCACCACCTAACAGTTCACTTATTCAACTCAAAATGGCGTCCATTAATTGATTGATAACTTCCTGTTACTTTTTCTCACCCTGTCTCATGACCCTCTACCTGCTGTATCTGTAGGATCGCACTTAGCCTTCCTGTTGTCTTGTTGTCAGGTTGGAGAAGAGAGCCTCGGGAGTTTGGGGACGACACCACCAGCGTCAGAACTGACGGCGGGAGCGTTCGTGGAGGAATACGAGGCCGGGGGAAAGGACGTGGGCGTGGGAGAGGTCGAGGCCGAGGTATGGTTTTAGTTTGACACCATGTTAACCGCCATTGTTCCCCCTCAGGGTAACATTAAAGTTTCCTTCAGCAGGCCACAGCTGATCAGTGCTCAGACCCTCTGACACGTTTGTATCTGCTCCTTCAGGCCGCTACGAATTCTCTCAGAGCTTCAGAGACTCTCAGTCGTCCGACGGCTCCGTTCAGGTTCCCTCAGAGTTCGGCACCAACATGGTTTATTACTACGATGATGGAAACAAGGTCCAGATGTACACGGTGGATGAAAAGCTCCTGAAAGAATACATCAAACGACAAATGTGAGTGTTTCTGTTTGAGTCCAGCTGAAGTGGCATCTGACTTTCAGTACGAAGGATGTTTTACAGCACAGACAGGAAGTAGATCAAACCAACTGATGAAACAATGAAACAATTCATTGATACGTGTCACCTCCTCAGGAGCACAGTTAATAACTTATTTATTCATAATTAATGAAGGAAACTGGTGGAGAACATGATGTGTGTGTGTGTGTGTGTGTTTGTTTAAGTTTATTCACTTTATTAATCCCCCTGAGGGGAAATTCAATTTTTTCACTCTGTTGTCAATTACACACAGGTCCGAAAGACACACACATGCACAAACAGGACCTATACATGCACAAAGTGGAGAGATGTCAGAGTGAGGGGGCTGCCCTTGGTCAGGTGCCCCGAGCGGTTGGGGGGTTCGGTGCCTTGCTCAAGGGCACCTCGGCAGTGCCCAGGAGGTGAACTGGCACCTCTCCAGCCACCAGTCCACGCTCCATATTTTGGTCCGGACGGGGACTCGAACAGGCGACCCTCCGGTTCCCAACCCAAGTCCCTATGGACTGAGCTACTGCCGCCCCAGAGCATACAGCACCGGGTATTCCCAGGCGGTCTCCCATCCAAGTACTGACCCGGCCCGACCCTGCTAAGCTTCCGAGATCGGACGAGATCGGGCGTATTCAGGGTGGTATGGCCATAAGCCGTGTGTGTGTGTAAACGGGGAGGTTAATAACTGAATGTGTCTGATGATGAACGTTATTAAAGACGTACACAGGATGGACCAATGAACCGTCCAGCAGTGACATCACAGAGCTGATTGGATCATGATTACAGGTTCCAGTTTTCATACTGTGAGCCGACATGTTGTGTCTTACATTACTGAGGTTTAAGTCCTCTGATGTTGACGACCCTGCAGTAATACTGTGATAGAAACACCTTTAACTCAGGGTTTCCCCCACAGTTATTCATCTGTGACGTCCTACTGCCATTCAAACATCTGCCGCCATGTTTAGACGTTCTGTTTTTGGAGCTGAACTGTTTATCAGCAGCAGGACGTCAGGAGCAGTGAAAGTGAAACTGAACATCAGTGGGTCTAATGTTTGCTTTCACTCACTAACAGCAGCTCCTCTCCTCTATCAATCTGATCAGGTGTGATCGGATCAACTGATCAATAATTCAGAAGTCACAGATGTAGAGGAGGACGGTGTTCCTGAGTTCTGAGTTAAACTGGTTGTTGTTCTGGTTTGTGACGTGTCGTCTTCTCAGTTCTCCTAAATCTGCAGTGTAGAGTGTCACTAAGAACGAGGACTGTTTAAATCAAACTCAGGTCATGACCTCCGCCAGCCAACGCCTATGGTGCATTCATGTGCTCCTTGGACGGTCCGAGTTCAGAGTGTCTGTCAGGTTTAAGTTGTAATGTGGAAACAACATGGACGCCACGATGTTATTGCTCAGAGCGTTTAAACAACACGTTGTGTACAGAGCAAGTTGTAAGTGTGTGACTGATGTACAGGTGTGTGTGTACAGAGTGTAGGTCCTGTGTGTTGGTGGTGTCCTGCAGGGGGCAGCGTTCTCTCTGTCCTGGGTGCAGCAGCAGCCTCAGAGGGTGGGAGGGGGGGTTGTTGACTCTAAATATAGTCTGAGAGCTTCAGAGGGACGGTGATGAATTATACTGAGACAGGAAGTGTAAAAAAAAAAACCCTGTGTTTGGGGGGGGGGGCATTCCTGTCTTCTCCTCTCTCGTCTCCCTCAGTGTTATTCAGGCTGCTCACTCGCACATGAAGACATGGCTGTTCACCGCCTGCAGGCCGAACTTCACGCACTGACGTGTGTGTGTGTGTGTGTGTGTGTGTGTGTGTGTGTGTGTGTGTGTGTGTGTGTGTGTGTGGTGACTGAGAAAGTCAGAGGATTTTACATTTCCTGTGTTTTACAGGAACATGTAGAGGAATAATAAAACTACAGATTGTCTGATGGTGACATGGAGCTCATCTGAACACTGAAACACGTCTGGGACATCACATCACATCTTGTCATATTTTCCACAGTCTTCAGCCCTCCTCACACAGCGATGTCACTACGATGTCACTTCTTTATGTCTACTTTGTATTTTTACACAGAACCAAAAGTCTCTAGTGTGACATGTAACATACGTGTCAGCAGCTCTTTATAAACAATAACAATGACATCACATGTCAATAACAATCATTTAGCGTCCCTGTTATATGGCGGCTGATCTCGTCCTCTGCTCCGAGGGTGAGGAGCTCCTGGACCTCATTGTTTGAGTTAGCTGCTAACTGCTAACAGCTGCTGTTCTTCTTCTTTGAGTTAGCCACTAACTGCGAACAGCTGCTGTTCTTCTTTGAGTTAGCTGCTAACTGCTAACGCTGCTGTTCTTCTTTGAGGTAGCTGCTAACTGCTGCTTTAAATCTCTAACAGACATTAAAAACATCACACCTGTCCTGCACCTGTCCTGTTTATACACCTGTCCTGGTTATACACCTGTCACTGTCTCTGTCTCCGGCTCAGAGACGAGACAACTCTCTCCCAATGTTCCACAATCTTACCTTACATACAGCGCAGCGAGGCAACATAATGGAGTGATATACTCGCTGTGACCAGGCAGTGTGAAAGCAGCTATGTGCCAGTAGAGAGGTGGATGGTACTGGAAACCAGTCTGTCCCAGTTAACAGTAACTAAAGGGTTAATGTTGGTTGGTTATTGGTCTGATCCTGATTGGATGAATTCACAAGCTGTTTGATGAGCACTGAATGCATCTCCTCCTCCTCCTCTTCCTCTTCCTCCTCGTCTTCCTCCTGCAGTGAGTACTACTTCAGCCTCCACAACCTGGAGCGAGACTTCTTCCTGAGGAGGAAGATGGACGCTCAGGGCTTCCTCCCCATCTCCCTCATCGCCAGCTTCCACAGAGTGCAGGCCCTCACCATGGACATCAGCCTCATCATGGAGGTAATGCCACCACCATCATCATCTTCATCACCATCACCATCATCCCCTGCAGGCTGACCTGGAGCTTCAGCTCTGTGAGAAGAATAATGTTTGTAGAGATTCTCACTGAGTGAAGGTACAGGCTGTGGGACCTGACTACTCTCTGGGATTCACTCACAGGGACCTGTGTTTAACCTGGATTTAATACATGTAATAAATATGATTAATAAGTGATAAATATCTAATAATTATATTTAATCAATACTCTATCTCTAGGCCCTGAAGAGCAGTAAAGAGGTGGAGCTGGTGGATGATAAAGTTCGCTGTAAAACTGACCCTGAGCGTTGGCCCATCCCCACCCCCCCCATCATTGGCTCCCCTCGTACTGACTTCTCTCAGCTCATCAACTGTCCTGAGTTTGTCCCTCGACAGAACCTCAGCGCCACAAACTCTGGTCAGTATTCAGCAGTGATCCTTCTTCTTCTACTGCTGCTACTCTTCCTCACCTCTTCTTCTCCTCATATTTCTTCTTTGTCTTTGTCTTCTTCTTCTTCTTTTTCAGCATTCTTCTCCCTCTTCTGTTTCTTTATTTTCTCCTCCTCCAACATTCTTCTTCTTCTTCCTTAACAGTCTTCTTCCTCCTCAGTCAGCTTTTTCTTTGACTTTCTTCTACATTCCTCTCCTTCAACATTCTTCTTTCACATTCTTTGTCTCCTCCGTTATTGTTCTTTGACACCAAAATGAAGAGGTGTTAAAGTGAAGGTGTGGTGATGAACTCATTAGGGGTGTAACGGTACACGCAAGTCATGGTTCGGTACGTACCTCGGTGTGGGGTCGCGCTTCGGTACAGGTTCGGTACAGCGGGAAAAAAGCAACAAAAAGTCACACATGTATTACACTAGCTTTTTTAAATTTATTTTGAACAGACACCAATTGACTGCAAAACTAAAAACCATCTCCTGTTATAAAAGTAAAAAAAGAATAAAACATAAAACAAATATGCAAATTGCTTCAGTGATGTTTTTGGCCCTGTCTGTGTTCATGTCAAGAGGCTGCTTAAAAGCAGCGGGGATAAGTTGTTGCACACAAGTTGTTTTTTCTTCGCACCAGTGATAGACATATCAGGATGATGCCGTCTTATATGCATTAACATGTTTGATGTGTTTCCAGAGATGTACCACACCTCAGTGAAACATCGCAGACAGACAGTCTTTGTCCGGTCCACCACTCGTGTGCCATCGCTGTTATGTTGCACTGGGAAGCCAAAGTGTTCCCATAAGGGTGATTTAAATGAAGCCGGCGGCTCTTCTAACTCCACACTCTCCATCACCTTTCTTCTTCGTCTGTTTTTGTAACTGCTTCTTTTTTGTCTGTAATGACGGTTGCTGGCAGCTTTTAGGCTCATTACCGCCACCTGGACTGAAGTAAGGACACGACTTTTTTTTTTAATACTCACTCAGACGTATTCGTTGTATGACTGCATGCACCAAACTGAGACACCCGTACTGTGACAGCACGGGACGAATACAAATACCGTTACACCCCTAGAACTGATCGTACTAACGAGTTTCCTGAGTGAAGCTACAGCCTGATGGTTCCTGTTCAAACACAACACTTTGTACATTTACATGGACAGTTTAATTCCACTTTTCATTCGGAATGAAAAATGGTCATTCTGATTGAAAATTAAATCCGATTAAAGGGGTGGTTTATTCCGTTTCTAATTCCGAATGAGAGAATCTTGTGTGCATGTAAACTCTCATTCCTCTTTAAGTTCATTTCGGTCTTTCTGCACATGCTTGTTTCCTTGCCCTTCTGGCGTGATGACGTATATAGCGCGCATAGCAACGGGCTGATATAGAGCAGTCGGACTGGTTGCACTCACCAGTTTCCATTTGCCGAAGCACGGTCTTCTACCTCCCTTCTTCGACCTTC
>NW_026079926.1:0-1799 GCF_006386435.1 Epinephelus moara | reverse complement strand
GGTTCTCCAACACTTCGTTCACCTGCTGAAGAGGGGACATGTGTTGGTGAGGACCGACAACCGCACCACGGTCACATCCATCAATAGACAGGGTGGCGTACACTCCACAGCCCTGCTAGTGATGGCGGAGAACCTGTGGTCATGGGCCTCAGAGCACCTACTATCTCTGAGAGCCCTCCATGTTCCAGGGCTCGAGAACAGGGGGGCCGACGCCCTCCATGTTCCAGGGCTCGAGAACAGGGGGGCCGACCTCATGTCCAGGGGCGGCCCCCTGGAGAACGAGTGGAGGCTGCAACCGGAAGTGGTGCAGCAGGTCTGGAAAAGATTCGGGAAAGCGACGGTGGACCTGTTTGCCAGCAGGTCCAACGCCCACTGCCCGCTGTGGTTCTCCCTGAGGCCGGAGGACCGTCGGGAGTGGACGCGTTTGCACACGCGCCATGGCCAAGAGGGCTACTTTACGCATTCCCTCCCCTCCGCCTCATCCCCCAGCTACTGGAGAGAGTGAGACTGGAGCGATTGAAGGTCATTCTGGTGGCCCCCGACCGGCGGTCAGCTCCGTGCTATGCAGAGCTGACCCCGATGGTGGTGGCCCAGCCGTGGCCCATCCCCCAATACTGGGGGGTACTGTCGCAGGAGGCAGGTGCAATACAGGCGCTGCCAGTCCTGGGTCAGCCACTTCAGGCCTGGCTCCTGAAAGGGACAGGCTGATGCGGGCTGGACTGTCTGCGCGGGTGGTGCAAACCATACACACAAGCATACAGCTAGAGCTGGATCCACCGTTGCCTGTTACGAGGCTAAGTGGTTGGGCTCCAGCGTTGGTGCGAGGAAATGGGAGTGGATCCACTGAAGTGTCCAGTGGGGGACACTCTTTCCTTTTTACAGCTTTTGGTTGATAGGGGGCTGTCTCACACGACCATTAAGGTTTACGCTGCAGCCATCTCATCATGCCATGAAGGACTGGGCGCCCACCCTCTGGTGAAATGGTTCCTGCAGGGAGTCAGAAGGCAGTGGCCAGTGGCACGCACTTCTGTGCCACAGTGGGAATTGCCGTTGGTGCTCGAGGCCCTCATGAGGGACCCCTATGAGCCTTTGGAGCGCTCCTCCTTGAAGGCGTTGTCATTCAAGACAGCGTTCCTGCTTGCTTTGACGTCGGCCAAGAGAGTGAGCGAACTGTGTGGAAGGAAGGCGAGGAAGGCGAAATTGCACCTCCTATGCCCTGTACGTGCATTGGCATGTTATGTCAACCGCACGGTCACTGTCAGGAACACCAACCAGTTGTTGGTGTGTTATGGTGACGGGACGGCCGGCAGAGCCCTGTCTAAGAAACGATTGGCGAGGTGGCATCTTATGATTGAGATCCCTGCGAGGTTAGACCACAACCTCACCCAGTCTAGCCAGGTGATGCTAACTGGGATGGAGTTGGTTCCATCATCACTCCGCAGGGCGGCTAAGATCAATAAATTGGTGACTGGGTCTTGGTACCTAACCGGTAGCTGGCTTGGTCAGTGGGTGGAGCCTCTCCCGCGGCAGGGAGTACATAGATCGGGCTTTGCCTACTGTACCCATAGAGTCCAGTAGAGGGCGAAGCCTGTGTGAGATATAACGAAGGTTACGATATTGTAACCCTAGTTATATTAGCACAGGCGGAGCCGTCTACTTAGGGCCCTGCTGCTCTTTCGCCTTACGCTGAAGTTTGGTCGGAATGAGGGCAACTACGGACGAAGCTGCTTATATACCCGTCAAAGAGGGCGGGTAAGGTAGGCACGTCCTATTGGCCGGCTATGTACATGCAAATTTTT
>NW_026079925.1:0-1086 GCF_006386435.1 Epinephelus moara | reverse complement strand
TAGACAAGCACACTGTAAAGGAAGAACTCCAAACGTATACCATGAAAATAATTGGACGAAAAATGTAATTACTTTTTAAGTATTATTTTGTCGTTTATAAAAAAACAACAACTTTTTTCTATAAAGGTAACCAGCATCAAATAAATGGGAGAGATAACAGTTAATTTCATTAAAATTCATATTGCTGAGAGCTTAATAAAAAAACACTTACTGATATCAAGGTGATGCTTAAAACTATTAAAATGCAATATATGCACAGCATATAACAACCGGTACTTTAAATATGGCGACTTCTAAATAATATATTTTGATAGATAGTTGAACTGTTTTGATACATGAACAAGGCTTGTATTTCTTTGGCCACATTGGGGGGGGGGGACAAAAGAACTGATACTATTTTGATACTTCATGCATCGGCATAGTTTCAGTTCTGTTCACATGTAGATCTAATTAAAAACCTGCTTGCCTGTATAGTTTGACTTTGTCCTCTGATTCTATAACTAATTTTTAAATCTGCTTTTTTTAATGTAGGAAATCGAGGATCTTGATTTCAATACTGCCAGTGAGCCAGCCGCGACCAGTTCTGGAGTGATTCTTCCACCTGTTCATTGTCCCCTCTGTGAGCAGGATATGGCAGACCTCAGGGCCACTATTGATGTAACAAGACCATCAGAGTCCCACGGACGAGACATTTATTTCACTGTGCTGAACTATGTACTAAATCATCTACCCTAGATGCAAACATTGTGTTTCAAGGGTTTAACCAGTTGAACACCAATAAATTTACAACAAATGGGTTTTAAATGTTTATTTGTTGAAGCCAAGTACTTCCAAACCTGGATATTTGTCTCTTAAAAATGTTCAACAGTACTGTTATATAACAAGTTCTTGGAATGCAAATGCAGTACTGTTTTTTAAAATCAGAACAGAGTAAACAATAGCAATTGGTGCTAAACATTTAGGTTGTAGTTTAACCTTGAAAACAGACACATTTAATGGAATTACATGTTGTTGAATTCTTGGCCTAGCTGAAAAGCCTCCTTCAGAACCAATTTGAATTGGTCATAGGACCTCATATGTCTTACA
>NW_026079924.1:0-1336 GCF_006386435.1 Epinephelus moara | reverse complement strand
AAAGATGTAAAGCTCATTTAGCTCAACACGTGAAGTGAAATAAACTTCACAAAGGAAGCATGTCTTCTTGAAGTATCACCAGCTATGTTTCAAAGCCTGAGGTTTAATTTTATTAGTAATTTCAGTAACATTAAACCTGTACCAGTACTTAAACTGTGTTGCCAGAGCGATGTAGCGGCACGTATTTCCACTAATCTTACTAATCTCGGAAGCGTTGACTTGTAAACAAAGAAGAAGGAAACAATCATCACGTGTTTATAAACTGTAGTAATTACAAACAATAAATAATTTGAAAAGGTGTACCATGGCTATGAAGCAACCTCAACATCTAACGTTACTTGCTAAGCTATCGCAGCAGGTAGCTACACGGCTAACGCAAGTTTAACAGCAGATAGCAATAGTTTAATATCTAAATCATGCATTCAGTGTCAAAACAATCAAATATACTTACATTTTGCTCAATATGCGCAGTTAGAGCAGATCTGCCAATGTTAGCTACAAAAGTAAACAAAAGGAAACACGTTCTCCAGACCTGTGCATCACTTTTAAGTGTCCCCTGGAAACACTTCCGTTGTGTTGTGCGATTTGCAGCACTGTTTTGTTAATGTATTGTGTTGTGGAATTTGCATGTGTTTTTTGGTAATGTGTTTTTGAATTTGAATGTGTTTTTTGGTAATGTGTTGTGTTGTGGAATTTGCATGTGTTTTTTGGTAATGTGTTGTATTTTTTTAATTTGCATGTATTTTTTGGTAATGTGTTGTGTGTTTTTTTAATTTGCATGTGTTTTCTCTTAATGTGTTGTGTTGTGTTGTGGGATTTGGAGAACGTTTTTCTTTATGCTGCACATGCATTGTCAAATTGATGAAGATGTTTTCTTAATGTGTTTGTGTTTTGTATGTAAGTGTTTTGTTAAACTGCAGTGTGTTTGGCCTCTCAGGGCCACCGTACTCAGCACAATAATGCCAGCCGTTTTGGATGGCATTATAAACATGACCAGTCGATACATCAGGTTTCCTTACACTGTGGGTGAACAGGCCAACATTAAAAGGCAATTTGCAGCAATGTCTGGTTTCCCAAATGTAATCGTCGCAATTGACTGCACTCACGTTGCTATAAGGGCTCTGAGTGAAAATGAATTTGTCTATGTGAACCGAAAAAATGTGCATACAATCAATGTACAAGTTATGTGTACCTCAAACATGGTTTTGATAAATTTAGTGACACGGTGGCCTGGGTCAACACATGACTCATTCATCCTGATGCACAGCAGTGTAGGGAACAGACTGCAGGCAGGCACTGCGCGTGATGGCTGGCTCCTGGGTAAGTACATAAACAC
>NW_026079923.1:0-1080 GCF_006386435.1 Epinephelus moara | reverse complement strand
CCCCCCCCCCCCTTGCCCACTACCCCTTGGCCCTCGAAATGAAGCAACAAGTGGTAGGGGTTGAAATCTTTCCCTAGGAATTGTGACACCACTCACTACGTCACCGCGTCGGTTACGTTCACACATATGTAACTATTTTAAACAGGAAGCTGTGAGCAATCTACAACGTAACAGTAACGTTAGCTACTATTATGCTTGCTATTAACGTACCATTAGAGTAATAAGATATGTATGACAGGGGACTTCTGCTAGCTAGCTAGCTAACCGGCTAACATTACGAGGCAGCATACTTATACTAGCTGGCGTGTTATCGTAAAGTGAAAAATCCGACAATTTTGCAGAACAAGACAGATGACAGACGCCAGACAGTGCGAGCTAGCTAGCTAGCTAACAAGCAACCTGACGACAGTAACGTTAGCTAGCTGGCTAGCTTTCTGTCAACTCCGATCTAGACATCGTGAATAGCAATAAAAAAAAATTTCCCCGTCTCTTGCTTGGTGGTAGCCCATGGCGACGTCTACCCCTCGCTGGCAAGTCAGCATCTGAAATCCCTCGCTCTGAAGGGCTAGTTTCATACCCACTACCCCTCATTATGCCCCCTACCCCTACACGCAAAAAGGAATTGGGACACCACTACCCCTCGCGGGAATGTGCAAATGTAGGAGTAGGGCCAAGGGGTAGAGCTAAGGGGGGGTATTGGGACAGGCCCTAAGTGTAGCGGAGTGTGTGGGGACACACATAAAACATGAACCAGTTTGGAACCACAGAGTGATTCTGTGTCTGTAGATGGTGATTCAGACCTTTCTAACTTTTTTTCAGTTTAAAATATATGAAAATATTCTGTCTTTTTTCCTTTTTTATTATTGTTATGTTTTCAACTTAAAATTTATCTCGAAAAGCTCATACACTCAGCAGCCACTTTATTAGGGACACCTTGCTTGTACCAGGTTGGACCCCCTTTGTAATTCTTGGTGTCATAGATTCAACAAGGTGCTGGAAACATTCCTCAGAGATTTTGGTCCATATTAACATGATGACATCACATTGAGATTGAGATCTGGTGACTGTGGAGGCCATTGG
>NW_026079922.1:0-1019 GCF_006386435.1 Epinephelus moara | reverse complement strand
AAAGAGGTAAGCGCTCTTGTAAGGAGGCAGGTTGGGCTGGTGGATGGATCACAAAACATGGGACTTTCCCCCCGGGACTTTCCTCAGGAGACTGTTGGTCTAACCCAGGTCATTTTAAGATACTCATCACCATGTTTCTTTTCCTAAACCTAAACATAGTTACTAGTGCATAACGTCATTCATGGGGCACAAATTCATAGGATATCATTCAAACATTTGTGTGTGTCATACGAACCATTGTTTATATGTTGACTGGGTGACATGCTCCTCCATTAAGATGAACACAACAGTTAATCAGATTTAGCGTTATTGGCTTCTGGAAACATGCGTTCACCAAATGTGAACCCAAAAAATAGGGATGCACCGAAATATTCGGTAACCGAATATATTTGGCCGAATATTGCAAAAAAACACACATTAGGTATTCGGTGGAATAAGTTAAAAGCAAGGCCGAATAATAGCGGTGTGTTTTGATAACGCAATCAAACAGCGTGCCGTGACGGGTGGTGTAAAATGTCGGCAGTGTGGCGATCCGTCCGTCACCGCACTCGCATTTGCGACTTAAAATAGTTTTGAGGGGGGAAAATAGGCTTAAATCATTCAGCACGCTGTGCGAGCACACTACAGATTGCAACCACCAGCAGAAACGAAAGGCGAATCCCACCGATTGTGGGTTGAACGGGGGTCACAGACACAGACAGTAATGTATTCCTGTCAAATACGGCGGCCATCGGCTTACCGGTGACGGATAAGTCGGCTCCAATAATATCCTCTTCTTGGCGTGCGGACTGCCCAGAAGTACCTGAACAGCCGGGCCAGCCGAACACAGGTATGTGACGTGTCAGAGGAGAAACGAGCCGTTCACGGCCCACAAACCTCACCGCACTTTAGGGACTGTTCTTTACTTATGAAAGGGAGGAGGGTGGCTGGTTGATTCTTATTTTATTTATTTATTTTATTTTGATCCCCCCTATGTTAATCACTCATTGATGCTGTTTTTAAAGTATGAATAAGTCAAT
>NW_026079921.1:0-1318 GCF_006386435.1 Epinephelus moara | reverse complement strand
CTACCAAGACTCAGCTGACGGAGAGGAAGATGATTTTTCAGAGAGGCATACTGATGAGTCCAAAGAGGAGTACATCATTGGTTCAACTCATGATGAGCTCCAGCTGGAGGAGACCATCGGAGAGACATTAAACACGAAGGGGGAGGAGGAAGAAGATGAGGAGGATGATTCGGGACAAGGGTCGAGCAGTAACATGGAGGAGTCGGCCAGCGAGCCCGAGCTAGCCTCCGATGAAAGAATGGATCAGTGCACTGTTGATGAAGGAGTCAAGATGAACGGGACGGAGGAGGTCATGGAGGAGGAGAGCTTTGACTCCCTGGTCAGTAGAGGGAAGGAGTTCCACAGTGAAGGGAAGCTGGATGAGGCCCTGGGTTTCTTCCTGAGAGCTATCGACATCAATCCTGGAGATCCTGAAATTCAGCTCATGACCATCCAACTGTACCGACAGCGAGACGCAAGTCAGAGAAACTAATCAGACAATACTACGAACAACTTCGACCACAACCTAAAATTATACTGTTAGAAAGGACAGTCGGGGCCTCGCTGGCTGTCTTAGTTTGTCCATGCAGACTCATTGTTTAACTTTGAATTTGAAATTGTCATGTTGAACTGTTTTTGAAGTGGGGTGGTATGAGGTACTTATTTATTGTCAGCATGTTACCTGCAGTAGATGTCAGTTAGCACTCCCCCAGTTTGGAGAAGCAGGCTGGAGTCCGACATGGAAGCTAAGCAATGTGCTGCTGTGGACGGGTCAGCAACGGAACATATTTTAGCCACCTAAAAAAAAAAAAAGTCCAACTCAAAAATATCAATATCATTTAAAGTGTTTGCTATATTGAGAATATTTTGTGGTATTGTGTGACCTTGATATTTAAAGGGCTGGTTTGGACTCACCAAAGTCACACAATACCACAAACTAACAGATCGTAGCAGCAGCAGACCAGCAGCTCCTGTGTTCAGTCAGCTAAAATTACTGATTTTCTCAATGGAGTCTGGTGGATTTGATGACAGAGTAGATGGGGAACTGAAGCTGTTAATGGCTTCCCCATCTGAACAGGCTGTCTGACAGAAAGGTATGATGCTGGAAATATTCTCAATTCAGCATACACTTAAGGCCAAAACACACCGGCGTCAAATGGCGCTTGTCAAAAAATACGGCCCTATTATTTTCAATGTACAGCTCCACACTGGCAGCCGTTAGACGCGCCGCCCCTCAGCACGTCAACTCTGTTGCTGTTGCCGTGTTTCGTGTGTTGCTGACCCCGCCCACAGCAGGACATAGTTTAGCTTCTGTGCTGGTCCTCCTGCCTGTTTCGTA
>NW_026079920.1:0-1237 GCF_006386435.1 Epinephelus moara | reverse complement strand
CTGACCTGGGCACTGCACACTGACTCAGTGGTGAGAAAAGCGAGGTAGACTTTGTTTTATAGTTATATTTTATAGGTTTATTTTAGGTATCCCCTCAAATACTGAGGAATTTCTACTCCTGAACCATCGAGTGCCTGCTAAGGGGTGTCCCAGTTAGGGATGGGAATTGATAAGATTTTTACAATTCTGATTCCATTTTCGATTCTGCTTAACGATTCGGTTCTTTATCGATTCTCTTATCGATTCTCATATGGGAAGAAAGGAGGACAAACACGTCGATTAGCATTAACTTGGTTTTAAATCTTAAAATCTATATGTCTAAAATATATAATGGGAATGAATGAAACAGAACTATTCTGGTTAGAGGAAAACATGCAACTTTGACATTCTCTGACTTACAATTGAACAAACTCACCTACCAAAAATCAGGGGCATCTAGCGAGGCAAATGGGTGCAAGCCTTTCACCACAAACCTAGTCACCGCTCGGTGACATTCGTCTATCCTGGCCTGGGTCATTTTACTCTTCCCTGCCTTGGTGAAAGGAGAAGCTAGAGGTGGACATGAGCCAGAGCAAGCCTCTGCCAGCCTCTGAGCCAGTCAGACTCTGTCTCTCATCATGGTCATCTAAATGTAATGCATGAGAAGGGATTCATGTAACAGTTAGTGATAGCAGGTTTTACAATGAAGCAAATGGCGCTAACATAATAGGCAGTTTCAGGGGGAGTTTTACCTTCAGTATAAACAGCAGAAGACGTGCTAACGTTAACGTTAGTAGTAATTCTACTGCTGCTGCTGCTGCTTCTGGGTTGAGATTCACTCACGTTATGGTCAGTCCGGAGCGGATCAAAAATGTGACATTCATGCAAAGTAATCGCATGCTGTGTGTACAAATGTTTCTGAATATTGCTCGTATTTCCCCCCTTTGATGAAATAGACGCTTTGCAATCATTGCAAGTTGCCCAGTTGTCATCTTTTTCGTGAAATACAACCAAACTTTCGAGCGTTTCAGTCGCCTGGGCGCCATGTTGCCTGTAGAATCAAAACAATGCCACGCTGTGTAGCTTACGCAAGTTGCGGTGACACCATTCGCGCCCGCTGGAATTGTTAAGGGAATCATTTGCAAAATTGGCAAACGAGTCCAAGGAATCGAAACACTGGGAGCCGGTTCTCAACAAGAATCGGCTTTCGGTTCCCATCCCTAGTCCCAGTAGCGGTGCAGGCATAGGGTGCAGGTCC
>NW_026079919.1:0-1137 GCF_006386435.1 Epinephelus moara | reverse complement strand
CAATGCGCATACCAACCTAATGTAAATTGAAGAAAAAGTAAAGAGAGGTGGTTTCAACTTGACTGTATTGGTAATCAAGTAATAGTTGCACTATATTAAAACATCACTATAAACAATATGATTCATATTCTACATTACACTATATAAATCATTAAAACAAATCACTCCATGCACCCACAATAATTATAATATATCAGCATTACATATGAAATACAAATACCTCTGGACTATCCTCACCATTTGAAATGACCAATACATATATGTAAATAGAGTGACAGATTAAAATGAACCATCAGAAACAGCACTGGAATAGACACTTTTCTTACCATTACCTAGTTTGAAAAAGCTAGAGTGAAAAAAAGGGTGGTGTGTTTTCCTCAAGCTCAGGTCCTCTAACAGAGACCTAGGAGTTTGCGGGTTCTGAGCAGTATCTTAGCTGTTCCTAGGACTGTGCTCTTTTGGACAGAGACCTCAGATGTTGGACCTGGAATCTGCTGGAGCAACTCTCACAGTTTGTGGGTGCTCAAAATAACACTGGCACCACTGTTGCCTTTGGTTCCCACATCGTCCTTGTCAGCGTAGATGTTGGGTTTCGAAGCATCCATATATTCCACAACCTCTGCATGTAGCCCCTCTCGCTGGGGTTACTTGAATAGTAGCATTCCAACAGGTCCATATTCTCTGCTCTAGACCATCTAGTCCATCTATGTCTTGTTCCAGTAGCCCATTTCTCATAAGGTTGCCCTGGTTCCTCAACAACGGACACAGACCTTGTTGACCCGCGCGATGTCTGAACCAATGTGCACGTACCTAGATCGGAAGTTGTTGTAATCCGCTGCCCGGGCAATGCCTTGTGTCAGAATCCAACAAAAACCTGACTTTCACCCAGGAGAGATTCTAAAGCAAAACCCTGTTCTTTTTTCCGCAACCCAACCACGTGTTTATGTTGCTAAACCTAAAAACGTGTTTTTATTGCCTAAACCCAACCATGTGTTTTTGTAGTTGAAGGGGAAAAAAACGTCAAGTCACATTGTTGTACCGACTTAGTGCATTTATATTGAAAGAGACTCAGTACGTTTACATGGACAGTTTAATTCCACTTTCATTCGGAATCAAAGGCCATTCCGATTAAAAGTG
>NW_026079918.1:0-2000 GCF_006386435.1 Epinephelus moara | reverse complement strand
TAGTTTAGGTGGTGTTCCCCTTTAAGTAGGATTAGGTAATTAATGGTTTTAATAGGCAATATAATTCTGATATGGTATGACACAGTATTGGCAATATTGTTAAAGGTTCTGTTAAGTCAGCCGATAAAGATTAGATATAAATATCTCTGCATCTTGAATATTTTTAACTGTAGCCTATACCACCAATTTGTATATGTTTCAATGGTCTACATAAGTATGTATAGAACTTTATTTTAAGGACACTAGGACAAATATATTGTCTTCAAATACAGTGCTTTATTTTTAAACAAAATACATACGCTCAAAACATAGTATAAATAGAAAATATTTCATAAAAACATAAAAAGTCTGTTTTTTTTTTGTTCTTTTTTTCAGAATTAGGCCATAGTCTTATTTTGTGTTATGTGATGGCAATTATTTATGTAACAAACATCATGTCATGTGTCCCTCTATTGAAGACAGGTATACAGTCAGTCAGTTGTGTGGTAGCAAATGCACTGAGCAGCTGCAGTAAATCATATATCCACAGAGTGGAGTATGCATTTCTTCAAATGCTTCATATCTTCCTCTCTATCGGCCCCGTAACAAAAATAGTCCGCCACCTTTTACTTCATTGAGGTCACTGTTCATCTTCCTCACTATCTGATTCCTCTCCAAATGACTCCTTGTTTCCTCCTGTTAGAGAGCACTTCAGAATAGCTGTCTGAACCTGTTGCTTTTCTTCTACAAATGAAAAAAAAGAGAGAAGGAGCCAGTCAGTGTCAAAGTTATTTGTCTTTGTGCATCATGTAACCAATGTTTTGTATTCAATAAATGGTCTCAATAAACTACAGACTGCAATACAAAATTCAAAATGATCTTAAGTGAAATGTTTCAATATATCCTGTAAGATTCAAGAAGATTCATGTTCAACACTGGCAAACCTTCCAAGTTATTGGGGAATTTTATTACAGGTGAGTTAAATCACAAACAGGTAAATCAATTAATGGATCACTACTACCTGTAATTGCAGAGTTCAGCAATTAATGGATCACTACTACCTGTAATTGCAGAGTTCAGGGTGTTTCATAAACTATTACACAGCAAGTCCATTGAATCCCTTACCTTCGTTTTTGCAGTTCGGGAGCATTCGATGTAGCTGCTGGGTGTTGTATCGGATCAAAAACTTCTGACATGTTCTAATTGTTCCTGAAAAATATACCTCTAATTAGTGTTCAAGTGAGATTGTTTAAGATATATATCTGATTTATTATAAAATGTGTGATGCTGTTGCTGTTCTCACCTCCCACATGCAAACAGTTCAGAAAGCATGGGATTATGTGCCCACGAGTTTCAATACAGGTAATGAAAGGCAATGCAGACCAGAGGAGTTTGTAACACCTTTTGGGAAAACGCAGGAGTACTATTCCAGTATGAGCATTCAGATATTTCACTAGAAAGGAAAAAAAACATCAGATAACACTGAGAGCTCAGTCAAGACTATAATATCCTGAAAGAACTATATGATAAGAAATTAAATGCAGGACTTTTACTTGTTATGGAGTATTTGCTACTACCACTGCTTACCAGAGAATCTGATGCTGCAGAGAGCTGCCCCATAGTCCCCGTGTATTCGGGCCACCGCTGCTTTCACTGCCGCTGCAACAGCCCTGTCATCCAGCAGCAACAGGCGGCTTCTGTCTGACACGTTGACTTCGCACAGTAAATACCTACCAACAAAAGGGGTACAGTCAGATACGACCTGTGAACACACTAAATGTGTGCAAATGACACATGAATACCACATTTTACCTGGACTTCACACGCACCATCGTAGCTCTTCTCTTCTTCTGCGAGGACTTCCATCAACAGAAGAACAATGCACTAACCGGAGAGTTGCACTAGCGCCACTCGCTGGACATTACAAGCGGTGCTTGGTGTACTTGATACCAGACACCGGGCAGCACGATTTTGTTTTATTTATTCATCAACACATGTAGAATGTTTCCAAACAGGAATAA
>NW_026079917.1:0-2907 GCF_006386435.1 Epinephelus moara | reverse complement strand
TACCTTTCAATCGGAAATATTCAAACACTCTATCAATCATGCGTTTGAAGCGGCACATGACTGACCTGGCCTTATCCTTCTGTGTTGCACTGTGAAATTGCAGTTCGCACACTCTAGCTTTAGCACCCTCTAGTCCAAGCTCCTTTATCAGCGCAGCCTGAGCTAATCGATCCTTCAACAGGAGATTGTACTCGGCCATTCTATCGTTGTCAATTTGCTGTCTTTCTCTGTTCGTGTCATGCTTGGAGAGTCTGACCCTGACACAGTCGACGGCTACACCAACGGGAACTGTGCTGCGGTTATCAATAGGATCTGGCACCAACTCACCGAGGAGCCACATGGCATCGGCCGAATTTGAGGTCAGTGATCGGTGGCACGCTCGCGTGTTACAACCCGATCTGGACAGGTTCACCTGTGATGAGGACAGCGTCATACTGTGTCCCAGTGAATACATCGTAGATAATCTTTCCGTGTTTCACGTAGACAAGGAACAGTGGAAAACCTCGCTTTCTACTGTAATAGAGTACGTGTTGCCGCTGAAGATTCACTTCAGGTACTGTTGGATTTTCTCAGGGTTGCCCTGGCGCAATGTTAGGCGATTGGGAACCCGTACAGCGTTGTTAACAGATCGGGAACTACTCACTGTGAACCACACACTGATGGCAAGCGAGGACCCTGAGATGTGCAGCCAGGTACTCTGCTACACTGACTCCTACCAGCAAATAAAAGCTTTTTGGTTGACCACAGATGGCTGTCTGGTCTACATTGACAGATTATCTGAGGATACAAAGTTTCGTCAGTTAAGACAGAGGAACGTAAGGATTGTGGAGTCCCTGTGGAATACAAATCCAGAGGAACGTAAGGATTGTGGAGTCCCTGTGGAATACAAATCCAGACCTATGCGAGTCAACAATGAGGAGGTCTGCCTTAGCTCACAGTAACCTAATCTCGATATGTGGCGAAGCATCACGTTTGGGCAAAGATTGTTTCTATAATATGTACGCAACGTATCCTCTTCCACTCACCGTGGACGCTGTACAGGAAGCCTCATATGAGCCTCCAGTTGTGAAAGAGACTGACATCAAGGTCAAGGAGATAGACAATGGAGGACAGTTACTTGTGGAACTGCAGCCTCTTTACAGTATGTATTTCAGCTACATGGTGGACAACTCGGTATCCAATGTACTACACGAAAGGGTCTCATAACACACCGCGCCCTGGTCCGATGGAGGTTAGACACGATTGTTCACGGTCTGCTTATGGCCTGTAAACCGGTTATTAACTAGAGCACTCTATCTAACAGGCTTGCTTACCATTGTACATACTGTAATACAATAGCACGAACAATGATCCGCAACCAGCTTAGGAAGGGTGTCAGGGCAAGGATACAGGCCGACAACGCCAGGAAGCAGGATCGTGCAATCGCCTGGGCCTCGCAGATCTTCACGCTTAGATTCCTGAATACGAACACCATGGAGGACGCTTTATTGCATATGCGTACCCGACCTGTAGGTTACTACGTTTTCATAAGGCCCAATAGCTCAGTAAGTGACAGGTTTGCAGTACTGGTGCGAGACCAGGATAAAACGTCGTTATAACATCAGCCCGGACCCAGACTACAGTCTGTACATAATGTCTACATTGGACGGAGGGGAAAAGCATTACGGAACTATCAATGAGATGTTAACCCAATGGGATGATGTCAGTGGGAACTATGAGATGATCCAATGCGTGGAGTCGAGTGAGCTGTCTTCTACTGTACCTCAGACCCGAGAATCAGTGGGTGCGAGTGGGTATACGCCCTTGTCTAGTACACGACAGCCACAGAGCCGGCTTGCATATGATAACGTGCACACACTGAAAGAGGACATGCACCTGTCCAACCGCACCCGACCTCAATCAATCCACAGAAGCCGTAAAGGTCGCGTCTGTAGAACAGCTGCTCAGCCTGCGGCGGACCGGGGATATCCTTCAGATCTCGGCTACGAGGATGTCGAGCACGACTACGAGGATGTCGAGCACGACTACAAGGATGTCGAGCACGACTACGAGGATGTCGAGTGTACCAACAAAGCAGAGGACATGCACCTGTCCAACCGTACCCGACCTCCATCAATCCACAGAAGTCGTAAAGGATGCGTCCGTAGGACAGCTGCTCAGCCTGCGGCGGACCGGGGATGTCCTTCAGATCTCGGCTACGATGATGTCGAGCGTACCAACACAGCAGAGGACATGCAGGATGTCAATTGTCAGGCTACAATGTCTGGGCCCAGTGATAGTAGATACTGCAAGGATTACTACTACGATTACAAACCCAAAGATGTAGCACATAGAAACGTTGATTTTACAATGCTAGTGTAGCAGGAGGCGATTTTCCTTCCTGCCACTACTGGGCACTGTGCCAGCTTCTAGCCATCGTGATCATTGGGCGGTGCCACGCGCACCTTTATATCTAGGCGTGTGGTCGCGCCCGTTCTTTCTTCCGCTCGCTCCCGTGGTGGCTGTGTCTCGGCGTGGCAACATTTTGTTTGGCGTGGCACTGGCAGCCGTTTTTGTTCACCGGACGGTGCATTATTTAACGTGAAGGCTCCTTGGTGTGGCGTGCGCCCTGTGTTTGGTTCGCCATCAAAGCACACCATCTCCTCTCTCAGTGTGGCTGACTGTTGGGGGGCCGGGGAGGACGGGGTGACGTGCTGGAGCCCCGCTGTGTGTCGCTATTTGCCCGCTCTGGCTGTGCACTCGAGCTGTGTCCTGGGGCTCATATCCTCCGGTTGCCTAGAGTTTGCTGCGCCTGCGTTGTTCTGCAATTGTTTGGCCTGCCATTGACCATCACTCCCTGGGCCACGCTGCTGCTCTGGCTCTCTGGCTCTCTCGTTCTGGCTTTCTTTCCTTTTGATTTAATTATTA
>NW_026079916.1:0-1336 GCF_006386435.1 Epinephelus moara | reverse complement strand
AGCCACCTGTGGGCAAACAAATCAGTCTCCAGCGTACCGCTGTCCAGCAACCTCGAATCTGTAGGGGAAGGGGGGCAGACACGACTCGCGGCAGTATTTTGAATTTGAGCGCAGTAACCGTTTTGGCCACATTCTTACATACAGCGCCTTTAACAAAACTATTTGGTGTGAATACATGCTTATACTTCAGCTGACAAGGTATAAAGTAGATGTGCTTTGCTCATATAGCAAACAGTATTATAAGCCTGTTGTCATGGAGAGTAAAAGATAGGGACATTATTTATTTTCCAACATTGCATCTCACCAAGCGATGGGAGGTAAACTAAACTACCAAGGACAACGAATTCATATCTACCCTGATATGACTACAGAGCAGCGCAAACAACAGGCCCAGTTCAACGATGTCAGGGCACTTTTACGCACAGCCAACCTAAGACATGGCATCACTTACCCTGCCAAACTGCTGGTAACTTCCAGGGGAAAAAAAAACACTCCTTTACCAGAGCAATGGAGGTGATGGATTTCTTCGAACAACAGGTGAAACCCTCTCTTAATACGTCAAATTCTAAAAACTTTTTGACAGCAGTTATGGTGAGGTGGGGACACCATTAACTTGAGGACAGTTGGACATGAGACTTTTTTTCTGAATGAACTTTTATGTCAGTGTGCAGGTTACTACTTTCTTGATTTAAGTCAACTTTATTATTTGTTTGTTTTTCCCCCTTCCTCTCCCAATACTAAGGAACATATTTTGGAAATGATTTAATATGATTAATTAAGCTGAGCCGACTGAAATTTTGGGAGTCACTTAAAGAAGTGACATGGACCCGTTTTCCTTTTTCCTTGTTAAATGTGTTACAGCTCTGCATAGATGGGGCAGAGTGAGGAGTCAGTATAGGACAACATTTTTTCTATATTTCATTGTCTTTGATGATATTTTTGTCCTATTTGTAGGTGGCTCAGAGGGCTGGGGTGGGGGGTGGTGCTGGATCTTCTATGTGTTTTTTTCCCCTTTTCGTGCTGGTATAAAATCAGGACTCAATTTAAAATTGTATGTCTATAACTAGCAAGAAATAAAACTGATTTAGCTATGTTCCAGGAGACACATTTGTGCAGAGATGATGTTAGCAGATTGGGGAAAAAATTATATAAAGTATGTGCTTCTGCTTTACATAAAACAAAAGGGGTAATAATACTAATACGTAAATCACTACAAATAAACATCACTGATAAAGGAGGTGATGAAGATGGTAGAGTTGCATTTATAAAGTGTATTTATAATTAAAGGAAAGTGGCATTTATCAACATACAGTGGTGTGAAAAAGTGTTTGCCCCC
>NW_026079915.1:0-1197 GCF_006386435.1 Epinephelus moara | reverse complement strand
ATGGTGTTATTGATGAACGTATGAATGATGGTCTTATTGATGAACGTATGAATGATGGTCTTATTGATGAACATATGAATGATGATGTTATTGATGAACATATGAATGATAGTGTTATTGATGGTGTTATTGATGGACCTATGTATGATGTTGTTATTGATGGACCTATCAATCATGGTGTTATTGATGAAGGTATGAATGATGGTGTTATTGATGGTGTTATTGATGAACATATGAATGATGGTGTTATTGATGGACCTATGAATGATGGTGTTATTGATGAACGTATTAATGATGATGTTATTGATGAACTTATGAATGATGGTGTTATTGATGAACGTATGAATGATGATGTTATTGATGAACATATGAATGATGGTGTTATTGATGGACTTATGTATGATGGTGTTATTGATGAACGTATGAATGATGGTGTTATTGATGGTGTGATTGATGAACGTATGAAAGACGNGTATGAATGATGATGTTATTGATGAACATATGAATGATGGTGTTATTGATGGACTTATGTATGATGGTGTTATTGATGGACCTATGAATGATGGTGTTATTGATAAACGTATGAATGATGGTTTTATTGATGGTGTGATTGATGAACGTATGAAAGACGGTGTTATTGATGGACCTATAAATGATGGTGTTATTGATGAACGTATGAATGATGGTTTTATTGATGAACATATGAAAGATGGTGTTATTGATCAACGTATGAATGATGGTGTTATTGATGGTGTGATTGATGAACGTATGAAAGACGGTGTTATTGATGGACCTATGAATGATGGTGTTATTGATGAACATATGATTGATGGTGTTATTGATGAACATATGAATGATGGTGTTATTGATGGACCTATGAATGATGGTGTTATTGATGGTGTTACTGATGGACCTATGAATGATGTTGTTATTGATGGACCTATGAATCATGGTGTTATTAATGGACCTATGAATGATGGTGTTATTGATGAATATATGAATGATGGTGTTACTGATGGACCCATGAATGATGGTGTTATTGATGAACATATGAATGATGGTGTTATTAATGGACCTATGAATGATGGTGTTATTGATGTTGTTATTGATGGACCTATGAATGATGGTGTTATTGATGGACCTATGAATGATAGTGTTATTTTTGGACGTATGAATGGTGGTGTTATTGATGGACCT
>NW_026079914.1:0-1276 GCF_006386435.1 Epinephelus moara | reverse complement strand
CTTATACCAGAAGAACCTCCATCCTGCAGATGGACGTTCAACACTGCAGTTCAGAGTTACTGAGGCTCCAGTGGAGACACAGTGAGGACAGGCTGAGGTATATCTGTTGGAAAGTGATTTCACAGAATGAAAAACATGGTATGATGTATTGTTGGTGGATTACATGCACTGATTGTGTCATAATTCAAATGTTAAGGTGCACTGTCTAAGAATACATGGACCAAAATAAAAATGACAACTGATGACATGTGACTTACAAGCCAAAACTCTCAATGTGAAAGCATCACTCCACTCTGTTGAAGACTTTTCATGTTTCAGTGTGCCCACACACCTGTAGTCTCCACTGTGTGATGACAAAGCATATCTTATTATGTTTTCCTTTTGTTTTTCAGGTCTGTATGAGCTGGATGTCGTCCACTCATACTCCCACTCAGCGTCTCCTCCATCCTCAATTTCACATGTAAGTGTGATCGTCTCCAGATAGTATATCTCAGGCCAGCTGGGTCGCAGGGTCACAACAGCTCTGTTTCTGACTATTTATGCACAAGTTAGAAAAGATAAAACATAAAACATAATGTTTTCAATGTTAGTCTTAATCATAATTTATGAATACACAATGTAACCTATTGTTACTGCATTTTGTTTTTCATGTCATTTTGCCAACTAGTCATTTTTTTTCTTTACTGACTGGATCACTGTACTCTGTGTAGTGAACTAGCTTTCCTCTTCCTTCCTGACACTGATAGATACCATCTTGTGAGATACTGATGTTTTGTTCACCATTTGTAACGATTATAGTTTCATGGGAACCTGAGGAACGTCCGAACCAGTCATATTTCCATCCAGCAGAGCCTTCCACAGAACAGGTCAGTGTCAGAGTGCCCCCTACTGGTACTGTTCAGAACAGGTCAGTGTCAGAGTGCCCCCTACTGGTACTGTTGTCCTGCCTGCTCTCAGAGTGGCCACAGGTCTTTGTGTTGCTTGGTTTAGAATACATTTTTATTATTTGTCTATTATTCATTATTATCTTCTAGGGAGTGAGCACGAGTTGTTTGTGTTTAAGGAGACAACTGGTCGACCGTTCCTGTTGAATGTGTAAAGCCAGTCAGTGTCTGTTCCTTCTCTCATGTCACATATGAAGGTAACAGACTCTCCACTAAATAAATAGGGTGAGTTGGGTTCAATGATCAGCTCAGCGTCTGGAATCACACGCAAACATATAACAGATACACAGTCAACATACAAACCCTAAAAAAGTGTTTGAGGAACATGTAAT
>NW_026079913.1:0-1765 GCF_006386435.1 Epinephelus moara | reverse complement strand
GCTTTTTTGTGCAATTTTCAAGGACATGCTATACAATTTCTATGCAATTTTGAACAACATGCTATACTATGACGTTTTTATATAATTTTGAACGACATGCTATACTATGACTTTTTTAAACAATTTTGAACAAAATACTATACTATGACTTTTTTATGCAATTTTGAACGACGTCCTATACTACGACTTTTTTATGCAATTTTCAACGACATGCTACACTATGACTTTTTCATGCAATTTTGGATGACATGCTATATTATAATGTTTTTATGTAATTTTGAACAACATTCTATACTATGAAGTATTTATGCAATTTTGAACGACATGCTATACTATGACGTTTTTATGGAATTTTTCATGACATGTTATACTATGACATTTTTATGATTTTTCGAATGAGAAGCCAGACTCTGGCTTTTTTATGCAATTTTCAATGACATGCTATACTATGACTCTTTTATGTAATTTTGAACGACATGCTATACTATGGCTTTTTTATGCAATTTTGAACAACATGCTATACTACGACTTTTTTATGCAATTTTCAACGACATGCTACANTTTTCGAATGAGAAGCCAGACTCTGGCTTTTTTATGCAATTTTCAATGACATGCTATACTATGACTCTTTTATGTAATTTTGAATGACATGCTATACTATGGCTTTTTTATGCAATTTTGAACAACATGCTATACTATGACTTCTTTCATGCAATTTTGAACGATATGCTATACTGTGACGTTTTTATGGAATTTTGAACGACATGCTATACTATGACAGTTTTATGCAATTTTGAACAACATGCTATACTATGACTTTTTTTTTGCAATTTTGAACAACATGCTACACTATGGCCTTTTTATGCTATTTTGAACGACATGCTATACCATGACATTTTCTGCAATTTTTAACGACATGCTATACTATGACTGTTTTATGAAATTTTGAACGACATACTATACTATGACGTTTTTATGCAATTTTGAACAACATGCTATACTATGGCTTTTTTATGCAATTTTTATCGACATGCTATACTATGACAGTTTTATGCAATTTTCAATTACATGCTATACTATGGCGTTTTTATGCAATTTTGAACGACATGCTATACTATGACGTTTTTATGCAATTTTGAACAACATGCTATACTAAGACTGTTTTAGGAAATTTTGAACGACATGCTATACTATGGTGTTTTTATGCAATTTTTAACAACATGCTATAGCATGACGTTTTTATGCAATTTTGAACGACATGTTATACTATGACTTTTTTTTATGATATTGTGAACGACATGCCACACTGACTTTTTTATACAGTTTTGAACGACATGCTATACTATGACGTTTTTATGCAATTTTGAACGACATACTATACTATGACGTTTTTTATAATATTTTGAAGGACATGCTATACTATGACGTTTTTTATAATATTTTGAAGGACATACTATACTATGGCGTTTTTATGCAATTTTGAACAACATGCTATACTATGACGTTTTTATGCAATTTTGAACAACATGCATAACTATGACAGTTTTATGCAATTTTCAATTACATGCTATACTATCACTTTTTTATGCAATTTTCAAGGACATGCTATACTATGACAGTTTTATGCAATTTTTAACAACATGCTATACTATGACTGTTTTATGTAATTTTGAACAACATGCTATACTATGACGTTTTTATGCAATTTTTGAATTACATGCTATACTATGATGTTTTTATGCAATTTTTAACAACATGCTATAGC
>NW_026079912.1:0-1111 GCF_006386435.1 Epinephelus moara | reverse complement strand
GTGCACCGAGATGTCTTCCGGCGGAGCTGCACCTCACCGCACAGTAAACGCAGCCGGTGGGTATTGACGGACAGCGGAGCACGCAGCGGATAACCAGCGCTGCCGTTCAGCAACGGACACGCATCCAGTGGAAATCCGGCGTTAGACTGCCTCAGCCCCTACCAGAACAAAAGGAGGTTACAATACACAGTAACCTTAACACAAGGAAATCAAATAAACACCTAGGATTAATTTACAAGCACATTTACATCACTAAACGAACTACTAAAAGTAAATAATCCTAACCGGTTACTTTAAACTGCACTAAACAAACAAAATAAATATTCCTACAAAAAGAAAACCCCTCCACTTAGTTCAGCCCAATGATGTCATTGATGACATCACTAAAACTATAAAAGACAGGAAGTGCTGGGCGGCGGCCTTTCAAACAATCCTGCATGGTGGGTCTGAACAAAGGAACAAACAGAGGTAAGTCCAGACAAAGGAACAAACAATTCGACTAAGTTCAAACCTGAAACACAATAAAGGTAACTGAAACCAACTTATGACTGTGTTTGTTTTAATTTACTCATATACATTGATGTTAACTGTAACATAACAAGAACACAAACAAACCTGGGATAATAAGTGGTGGTGGAACAAAAACAATTTCCCCCCGGGGATTAATAAAGTATTCTGAATCTGAATCTGAATCTGAATCTAATGTTACAAAAGCAATGGTAAATTATAGCAAAATAAACGTATGTAAAAGTAACATGGTATACTGTGTACACTGAGCATGTAAGGGACAAGTGGTGAGTGAAGGTGCATTCTCACCCACTTCGTCACAAGGACAAAGCATAAGATCAAATGAGGACATTACACTACAGAACTGTATCAGTTTTTGAGATATTGTGATAATCTGCCCCTCAGAATCTTGCAGGTGTCTAAAGCAGCGTTTCTCAACCTTTTTTCAGTCCTGGCATCCTTTACATGAATGAAAAATCTGAAGGCATCCCAACCCTTTTTCTTTATGGGTGATGCTTCCGGCTTTCTTACAGTACAGACGCTCTGCTGCTTGCGCTCCGCTTTGCTTTAATTCTTGTTTTTTCCTGCTAAAAGCTACAGAAAG
>NW_026079911.1:0-1471 GCF_006386435.1 Epinephelus moara | reverse complement strand
TTATACTTCATTCGGTTGCATTGTTCTTTTCGGTGGTTTTGATTGAATACACTTCAACAATGTTCTTAAAAATTAAGAATGATCCCTGACGGATTTACATTTCAGGTTTTGGCCATTTTGTTATTTGGGAATCTTTTCTCACGTTGAAACTAAAGTCTGCCTGCTGACGTGATTGCCCTTTTTGCTCTGGTAAAGGAGCACCTTTAAATTCCGTCCTTTGTACTCTGTCCATGGTGCTGAACTCCGTTTGGTCTTGTGATGCATTTTCAGGACTAATTCATCATCTTTCACAGATATATACTGCATATTTCTATTTTTTTTTGTCATTTTCTCCTCTCTGAATTTTTCCTTTTGAATTTCTTTCCAATTTAAATTTTTACTAAAATATATAGATTTGCTACATTCTTTTAGTCTTTATTAGAATATGCCTTTAGTTTTATGTGATGTAATTGTTTGGCATTGTTTCGGACTGATACCCAGATGGAGCTTATGACTGGTTATTGATAATGGGACACAGTTTTAGAGCCCCATGATTATAAAATGTTAGCCTGCTTGTTTGTTCTGTTTGTTCTGCTTGAGTAGGCTTCCTTTGTGTGCAGTGGTCTTGAGTGATGTAGGCATTGCTATTAAATGCATTCTCGCTTAAACTGATATGGTACTCACTCGATGATATGTTTACTTTTTTCTGGGCTTTTACATGATTTCATTTTTCTTTTTCTTTGGTGGACAACCTTGTCTAATGTTTTTGTTGTCCTTGTGCAAACTTAATTAAAAAGGAGTGACAAGATGACTTGCTCTGACAATCCGAAGTCTTTTGACATTTATTATACTCAAGGAATTGTACATGAGAAGATTTACATTATAAAGGTCATACATCTTTAACGGTGTATTTTAAACCACTTTTACCACATTTGAATAGCACTTTTCTTGCCAGGAATAGTGGAGCAAGCAAAAGTGCCAGTAAGAGAGGGGAAGAAGTTTTAAAATCATCTCCCCATTCAAATAAATATCAATCACCTTTTTGACAAAGAAAGTGGCAGAAATAGTTTAATATTCTGTCAAAATGAAATAATGTCTAATTAAGTGCATCTTACGACTGCAACAGGAAAAGTGAAATGGCAGTGTTATTCATCTGGACTTTGTCTCAGCTGTTGGTAAAGCTTTGTGAAAGTATGTCAAAATTCAGAGTAAATTCAGTGACCAATGCCAGATGCAAAGCTCTCCTTGAAAGTAAAAGATGCCTTCTGTTATTGATGCTCAGTACAACAACAATAAAACAACAGCAACAAAAACAACAACAGCAATATTTTGGTTGCTCCAGGTAGGTTAACACAATGTGTAAAACTGTTGATGACGGTTGGATACACACAATGCCTCTGTTAACAGTATGTCACTTAATATAATGGTTCTTAGGTTTGATCTCATTGATTTAAATGCTTAAATCATTTCTTTCACTTATTCTTTCAATCTG
>NW_026079910.1:0-1010 GCF_006386435.1 Epinephelus moara | reverse complement strand
GTGGATCATAGTGCATCACTGTTCTTCTCTGTAGCTGTAGTCTATTGTGTGTCATTGAGACAGAGCCTGGATGCAGGCAACAGACGTTTCTTATACAAGACGTATATAACACAGACAAAGTGTCTCTGGCTCCGTCCCTCCCTCGGCTTCTCTGTTGATGCTCTCTGCATAAAGAAGATTAATAGCCTAAATAAATAAAAATATTTAAAATCACTTTCAATTTTTAATTGTTTCAAACTACAGTGGATTTAGACCTACTTGATATTTTTATACACATTATAGTTTTGTGTCCTGTAAACCTCTGTAGCTCCTGTGCTGTATGCAAGACATTAACATAAGACCCTGATATTTATCTTATATAATCTGTAATTTACATGTTGTGCAGCTGTATATTTATGTATATACAGTATGTTTGAATTTAATTCTGATCACAGTCTGTGTTTATAAAAGTGTTTGTGACATCTCAAATGGGGTTTTGACTTGCATCTGAACATGAAGCCCATTGCGGAAAAAAATGGCGAGATATACTTTGTGAATCACAACTCAGTCTGAAAATTCTGAATTTCTGCCCTATTTAGTGTAACAGCACTACACAAGTTTTCAAAGTGTTCTTTCCATATTTTACTGTTTTAAATAGCAAATTCATCCTCGTGTGATTTGCTGAAAGATTGCCATTTTTCCACAAACTATTGAAGACAATGGACTCTTCAGAGTCTTGATTGATTTCTGGTGGTCGTCCTTGCTGCGTCTGTCCATGAGGGTCTGTTACTGTCTCTCTGTTGAGGGGTGTAACTTTACTATGATCAGATAAGAGTGTTAGGGGGCTGACTGTGAATGCTCTCAAACAGAAGGGGTCTATGTCTGTAATGCTATAATCTACTGTGCTACTGCCAAGAGGAGACCTCTGTCTCTCTGTCCTGTCTCTGTCTCTGTCTCTCTGGTCTCTGAGTGGTTAATTACTAACGAGCAGAACCTTACAGCCAGGGTCCACCGGCTGCAAACGTAAGCGT
>NW_026079909.1:0-1483 GCF_006386435.1 Epinephelus moara | reverse complement strand
AAGTATTCTGAATCTGAATCTGAATCTGAATTAATGATCTCAATGTTAATCGAGATAATTAAGAAATGATCTCAATTAAGAAATGGTCCAGATCACAAACCACTATACTTAGACTCGTCAAATCCGGACTAGATTAACATGGAGACTCCAGAGACTCACTAAAACACAGTTTCTGATTTGTGAAACCTTTACTCTATTTGTGAAAATGCAAAAAAATTAACATTGAGATCAATTAAGAAAAAAATACAATGAGATCATTAAGAAAAAATACTACAGTAAAATAAATAAAACTAAAAAGGATTATGATACCCTTTGACATCTCCTGTCATACTGGAGTATTAGTTTCTCAACACTTTTTAATACAGAGCAAACAAGACCACAGCAAATAGGCAGAAATAGCAAGACTGAAAAGCAGTTTACCATGAGTAAGGACAATAAGAAAAATATGCTACAGTTAAAATGCTCAAAATTTAGGACAGCTGCACTCTACTGATCATTCTCATTTCATCTTCCGCGTATTTGTTCAATTTTTCAGTTCATGAATTAGCTTCAAAATGACTGAATACCGCCATCTACAGGCCTTATGCAACATTTAGCCTCCAAGAGCAATGGTGATGTTACAGGGTCAAAGTTATGTTTTACGTCGCAGCAACAAGCGCATAATCCTTGGGACTCCAAGACAGCCATAATAAACAACAGCCTACTATCAGTATCAGACAGTATTTTAAGTACGCGCTAGGCTGAATAACTTCCGGGGCACAGAAATGAGAGACATTAAATATCAAAATAAAAAAAGGGATTGAGACCATTTTTTAAATGTTCTATTTTTGACCTGCACGTTAAATGAAATATTTGAAAAAGAAGTAGAAATCTGTTTTTTGTTGGACATTGAAAAACAAATAATGAATAACAAATCGTTTTTCCATTTTATTGTTTTTCGTTCTTAATTGAAATTCAAATGAACAAATGGTACATGGACCGTGTAACAATAGAGCCAATTCATAGTTGCATCCACGTGTCTGCGAGGGTCAGCTTTGGTCCCCATGACGTAAATTTCATCAAGCACCCATGTCCACAAGGGTATGCATAACCCCTATGCGGACATCTGTGGGCAGCCCATTTTTGTGACCGTGCAGAATGTGTGCCAACTGCACGTTCTCCAAACTCTTGATACACACTCCAGTCCAGTCCAAAACACTGCGGTCAAGCCAGCCACAGCAGCCACACCTTGTTGAAGTTAGTTTTAACGTGGAATTCAATATTCACTCTGGACCCAGCAGCATCTTCTTTCTATCAGCTTCAATAGATGTTGGCAGTACGAAGACAGTAAGCTTTCCTTCCAGCCCCCCCATTTACTGCTGGGTGCTGAGGCAGACCCTCAGTTCTACTATGAATGGAGCCACGTGAGTGTCTGCATGACTGCAGCTGTCCACACACGTTCAATGCAGAAAATATATCTGAGCCATTTTGATTCTGACTTGTC
>NW_026079908.1:0-1385 GCF_006386435.1 Epinephelus moara | reverse complement strand
GTGAAAAATATGTGCCTTAGAACACTATGAACATAACTGAGTGTACATCCCCAACTGAGATACACCCATCCCTCCCACAGTACACACATCCAAACCATGGAGCCTAACTGGTCCGCCTGCGTCCACAGCACAGCGAGGAACAGCATGCCCAACAACTGTAGCAGAGCCCCGCATGAAACATCATTAATATAAGTAAAACTACGTTTATAGCAACCAAACAGCTATTTTGCACGATTCAAACAGTGTTTAAATTGGCTCCCTGTGAGGTCAGAGAGCATAGTTCAGTGACTTAAACATACCAGCCATACAATCAGGTCTCAGGTTGTCTCTTTTTCCGCGGATCCCGGGGTACAGTCCTTCAATCCATGCACAAAATCCTTCACTCCCGCTGCGGTATCAAAGATGTGTCGTCTCCCCTTAACAGTCACCAGGAGTTTAGCCGGATGAATTATCCCATATCGCAGAGTCGGGATGGAGAGGGAAGCCAGCTCTTTCTTCACCGAGTTGAATACTTTCCCCCGTCTGACCAGATCAGCAGAAACGTCGGGGAAAAACATGACTCTCTGGTTGTCGTAGAGTATTTCCCCCTTGCTCCTGGCAGCCTTCATGACCCGAGATTTGTCCGCGTAGTTTAGGAACTTCATGATTACCACTCTGGGACGCACACCAGAGCGGCCCCCTGCCTCAGCATCATTATCGCCGGCTCCGCCGATTCTGTGCGCCCTCTCTATCAGCACGGGTCGTGGAAAATTATGTTCACCAAGCACTTCAGGAATCCACCTTTCCAGAAAGGCACAGATATCAGACCCTTCTACCTTCTCTGGGAGACCGACCAGGCGAAGATTCGAGCGGCGAGCTCAGTTTTCCAAGTCGTCCACTTTTGAGACTAGCTCCTCAGTAGCCGCTTTCATGGTGTTGGTCTGTGTTTTCAATGATGCTACATCGTCTTGATTGGTGCTAATTCTGTCCTCCGCTTCAGTAACACGTACTGACACTGCCTTCAGATCATTCTGTATTCCCTCAATAGCACTAAACAGGCCGTCAAACCTCAATGCAAATTCACCTTTCATTGCGCTAATGGCGTTAAGAATTGGGCTCGAGCTAGCCACCACATCTGAGTCTCCATTGCTAGCATTAGCATCTGCCATTCCCGGATCACCCGTAGCTTCTGCTTTAGATGATTTCTGAGTTTTTGCAGCTTGTTTCGGAGGCATTTGGGCTGGTTGTTCTTGATTCCGCACAAATTGTGACTATTCACAGGTCCTATACTGGCTGTTTGGTTAGTTTATTCTCTGAATTTTCACGGGAGCTCCGACACACGTGTGTTCAGCACAGCGCCATAACCGGAAGTCAGGACTTCTATTTTTGCCGGACGCCAGAGCACA
>NW_026079907.1:0-1000 GCF_006386435.1 Epinephelus moara | reverse complement strand
GCTCAATGCGGTCGTCGGAGGCTAATTTTCCTCTCTCCTCTTCCAAAACACACTACACCACACACTAACTATACACTCCAAACAAGCTAAACGTCACAAATCCCAACTCTATCTGTGATCGCGATCGCTGTCTCTCTCGCTGCTGTCTCTTGCTGCCGTCACTCCCACAACTTTCCCCTCTTCCCCAGCAACAAATGATGTGTGTTGCCATACAATTTTGTGATTGGTTGACATGGTGCATTTTTCAACCAATAGGAAAGGGGGTGTCTTTTTTGTTTTTTGGCTGTTGTTGTTGCCTTCAGCACTTTCATCAGGCCGAACAGCCCGTTTTTACCGTTTCTTCCTGCATCAAACACGGATCAAACGTGACAACAATATTCAGGAAAATCATGGCGTTTATTATTTATCATAAGTCCGGTTTTATATGGCCTATCAAGACGATTTAAAAAGTGGTACAAAGTTTGAAGTTTGCACTTTCCACACAAAATGAAACAGAGACTCAGTAAGGCTGCGTGTTGCTGCTACGTCGTCTCAAATCAGTCACGTGGTTTTGACACGCCGGCGCGGTTCTGGACCGCAGAGGGTTAAGTAGCTAGCTAATCTCTGCGCAACTACACTAAAGAAAATCTTCCCCTTCACATTCAAGAGAGAAATCATCCGGAACTGGCTAAGGTCCCCAGACTCCTTCTCCTTAGGAATGAGGACACCCCCTGCCCTACGCCATGCTCTTGTTATAATTTGTTTCTGCCAAACTATTCTTAGCTGTTTCCACAAAAATTTAAGGATATCAGGCGCACTTTTATAAACCCGGTAGGGGACTCCATTAGGCCCTGGGGCCGAAGAAGGCTTTGCACGCCTGACTACCTCCTGAACTTCCTTCCACCTAGGTGGCCTGACATCCATCTCATGCTCTATCTCTCCTAATGGAGGGATATCGGGTGGGAAACCTACTATCCTATTCTTCTCTAAATCTGAATATGTATTTCTCAAATATTCTTCA
>NW_026079906.1:0-1525 GCF_006386435.1 Epinephelus moara | reverse complement strand
GTGACGTCTCATGTTTATCAGTGCTGCATAATGGCTTTTTCCTTTGTGGGTTAAGTTCATGTTTGCTTGAGGTTAGTGTGATTATTTGGTTTCCTGTTTAATTAACACCTGAACATCTAGGCTACATCATTTAATGTCCCCTCTCTCCACCCTGCATCAGGAGCATAAATATAGACAGTGCAAGCGAGGAAGTTGCAGTGGGGCCCATGGGGTGAGGGGGCCTAGTGAGTGTGGGCCCTCCAACAATATGTTGAGCAGAAAAACAGGCCCATGTGAGTAATTCAGTTTGCCACCTTAAAAATATGCCTGTGCTCAAAGGAAAGCTCACATTAACTTAAAGATGATACGCCTTTAAGTTAAGTTAAAAATTGTGGTCACATGAAGACAGGGAAAGTGCTCACAAACTGTAGTGTACATGACGGATGAAAAGTTCTCTTTGTTGACCACATTTTTTTTTTTTTTGTTTCTTGTGCTGCACACACTGAACTATAAATACTGTAATTCCTATTTCAAAAGTATTGCTGTGTCTTCTCAGAAAATGGCATTTTATATATATCCTTGAAGTCTATTTGAGGCCTGCATTTGCTCTGATATTGTCAGATTCAGTAAAAAACATATACATATACAAATTTCAGTCTGACCTGAAGGGAAAATGTATAGAAAACATAGAATAAATGCTACAAAACATAAATATTTTGCATTCAGTTACATTTGTGAAAATCATTTGTACATTTTGTTTCTTCATGTCATGGACAACGTGAAGTATTAAGAGCGGATTTCTCCTTGCTTGTTCATTGCTCATTACTATTTATATCCAAACTATAGTAAGACTATAGTACCACAGGATTTTTATCCATGAATAAAGAGTGTAAAATGTACATCTATTTCAAAACGCCACATTAAATGCAGGACTATTATAAGACAATAATTTTGAATATTAAACAGTAAGAAACAAGGAAAAAGGAGGCTCTTCTTCAATGCAAACAGGTGCTATAAAATAAACTGAGTCAGCCTCACATTTCTTGAAGATGAATGAAGAAGCTCCTTTGAGTTGAAATATATATTAAGATGTAAAACAGTTCCCCCTGCTGGTCAATTAATATCATGAAAATACGCCTTAAATTATAAAAAGAAATACTATCAACAAATGGAGGCTACATCCTGTGATTGGCACCTTAGAAGGTAAATTATCATGACGTGTTGTCAGATGAGTTGTCAACTTGTCTGCATGATGCACACATGACGTGTTGTCAGATGAGTTGTCAACTTGTCTGCATGATGCACACAAACATTTATTGCTTTGTCTCTGCAGTATATATCAGTGTATGATACCAGAAAATATATGCAGCGATTATCCAGTAAACATTAAGAATGGGAAACAGACATGTCCAAATAATATTTTAATAATGGTAAATAAGATGGCAAGAAAAACTACAATGTCAATCAACATCATCATTTATGTTTCAAATAAAAATACAATCAAATACACGGCAATTTACTTTTTATAGACAAGTTCATGTTACAC